>NC_083318.1:115645160-115948160 GCF_963455315.2 Globicephala melas | reverse complement strand
CTAAGGCTATTTTCATTGAAGTTTCAAAGAGAAAACAACTCAGATTGGACAGGTTTCTGAAATGTACGTGACAATTAAACTTGGTGCATACGTGGTACCACAGCAACTTGAACTTGTTCCTGCCTTGGCAGAAAGTCTTGTGCACTGGGTATATAATGTGAAATCCATTTCTGTTTTTTGCTTTTATAATGCAAAGTAATTAAGAAAAAAATATAGCATTACAGAGACATATCTGTAGACACTAGGCCAACTAAATCAGGTGGAATTTAGAACTTCATGGCCCTTTTTTTTGATTTGTTTCATGTCCAAAGTAGCAAATCTAAGCACAAAGCTCCTTTTGAGGTCAAGGAGATTCCCTGTTTGTACAGGCATCACAGGGTGGAGGTGAAAAAAAGGAATGACGCTTCTGAGAACACGGAAAAACCCGGTTTCAATGAAGATTACAGTCCCAAAGTTAAAGTGATACAATGACATCAAAATATCACATAGACTTATAGCTGGATATATGCCAATTTGTAAACTATATCACTAAAAGACTCATAAAATTGTTTTGTCCCTATTCAATACTCCTACCCCTTGAAACTGAGACTCTGCAGCACTGAGGACTTGAATGAGAAAAAGAATCTACCTCCTATTGTAGTATATTTATAAAATCAATTGTGTTAAGTCAGTTATGTCTTGTCCTTTCTGTAGCTCCTGAGAAGTTAAAAAAAAAAAAAAAACGGATAATGTTATCACCAGAAACCTTTGCTCACATATCAAAATTACTCTGGGTATGTTCTATTGAGATATTTCAGTGGATGTGTAGCCATAAAAGCATGAATAATCTGCTATGAAATGTTATCTTATTACTGTCAACTTACTTTTCAAGCTTTAACTAAATATTGCTCCTAACACCACTGTAGGAAAGAAAAAGATTATTATCATATCTTCTTCTCACAGCAGGAGGACTGAAAGAAGAGCAATTAGTTAACTGTTTTACTCAAAGCAAGAGAAGATATTAGGGTGAGAAATAAGATTAGACTACAGTGTAACACTTGTTCTGCAACCAGGCCCAGCTTAAGAACTGCCTACTGATTTAGGAGGATGAAGAAAAGAGTCCAGACCATCACCATTATTCTCCCCATATCATTAGCTGGGGATAAAGTAGGTCAGCATTTCCAGGGAAGATTCATTTCTTCAGACCTTGAAGGAGTCATTTTCTTACAGTGTAATATCACCACGTCACATGTTTTACCTACTCTGGATAGTATTTTTACAAAATAAGAAACTGGCCAAACCTGGTCATGTGGCGTACTAATCATTTAATCCATCAGTCAATGCTGAAAAAAATCACAGACCTCAATTTACTTGTTAAAAGTGAATTTCTTAAGAAATAATGTCTCTCCATGGGAATGACCTATTCCCTGGGGAAAATATAATTTGCTATGAAGCCAAACCTAGAACCAGAAATCGTGAGACAGAAACGTGTAGAGTTGGGAGCCTTGAGGTTTGGTTTGCCAAAAGTGGATGTATTTTTGAGGACTTTGGAATTCACATTATAGTTCTGTGCCTCATTATTTTTAAATATCAAATGGGAATGATAACAGTGGCACATAATTGGAAAAGCTAGAAGAAATCAGTGTTTATATTCTTTAGACCAATTATCCTCAGAATCTTTGAATTTGTCACATTTTATCATTTCGTAGTTGATTTTACATAAACTATTGTGCCTTGTAAAATTTCACTTGGTACGAATTTATTTTGAAGATTAAAGTGATATAGAAAGGTAAATATGTTTTCATGTCTTTTTGTAAGTGGAGGTGCTGTTTTAAAACATAATTTTATGGCATGTCTTGAAGTTTTTAAGGATCTCCCAGATCTATTCTAAACAGGTGTCAAAAACCAGGTTGGTCTTCACTACTTTGTATCAAGTTTATTTTATTGCCTTTTAAAAATGAAGTTCACAAATAATGGAAAATGAGAATAACTTTGTTTTATATTCACAAAAATAATTCAAAGAAAAAAGGACGATTAGAATTAAACTCATAAAAAGAAGTAAACCAGTGGTACGTCTGTTAGAAGTAATAATTGTCTTTCAGGTACAAAATACACATTGAGCTGCACTAGAGATTTCAAAAAGTTTTTGAACCAACAAAAACTTCAGTGGAAACAATCTCAGAGTTTTTAAAGCTAGACTTCAGGAAGGAAGGGAAAGTCTCATTTGTCCAAAGAGCTGTCGATTATTCAGTCTAAGGGGGTGAACAAAGTTCTAGACCATCCCCCGAATGTGAGGAGATAGTCTATTTTAAGAGCATTAACTCTTTTTCCTTTTCTGTACTCCGTGGATCTTCTCCATCCTCCCCTTCTAGCCAGTTGTGGGCTGTAGTTCATTGCATCAGAGATGGTTAGGAACAAGTGAAAAGCAGAGGGCGAAGCCTACTGACTTTCCTGGCTCTGATTTCCCCAAACTTAAATCCATTAAGATTGAATGGATTTATTGTAGCTACCTCTTACGCCTGTCAAATATCAGGCAAGGGATAGATTGTTCCTTAAAGCTAAGGTTGTTGTTTCTCTGAGAGTCCCCTTGAGCCAGAGAGCCAACAGTGGAGAGGATATCAGAGGGGGTTCAAAAGCCCGCTTCCTGGCAGCCCATCACGTGGTCAGTGCGAGCAAGATGGAGAGGCTGAGGTAGATAGACATGTGGGACCTCTTGGCAAAGGACTGCCAGGGGGCCCCTTTGCTGTGCTGAGTCATCTCCTATCTCCTTCGTGGGAGCAAGAACCAACATCACCCTGTCAGCAACAGGTGAGAACTTCCCTGCCTCAGCAAGCAGCGGCTCGACTAGGGCTTGCCCCCCTGGGATGCCTCAAGACTTTCCTTGGGCTATTTGACTTTCCCTAGTGGACATCTTCGAGATACTCAAAAACCTGCCCAAAGGTCCCAGGTATCCCTGAGTGCCTTGCAGTATTGTAATAGACCGGGGAAGCCCCATCTCTATGTGCAATGGGGCTAAATAATAAAAGACTGAGATAGCTTCCATGATGACTGAGACACCTCAGGCACCATCATTCTGGGGAGGATCTGAAAGGTATTTCATTTCATGTTTGAGTTGTATAACAATGCATCTGATGTTCAATTCACTTCCAACTAAACAGCAGGCATGAATCCGCAACAAAGAGAAGTCCCAGCAAGGGCAGGGACTGCTTAGATTTGACTTGCTTCCTCGGTTCAACTCCTTCCAGAAATCGACTGAGTTCCAAAGTATTGGGGGTGGCCAAGGAGTTCGTTTAGGTTTTTCCCTACGATGTTACGGAAAACCCAAACGAACTTTTTGGCCAACCCAATAGATGGATGAAAATCACTTCTCTCAGAACTTTCCTGAAAGACAAGATGAGTTAAGCCCTCTGGTTTCACAGGATCTCTCTGCCAACTACTTAACACAGAAATGGATGAAAACAGTCCAAACCCCAGAACAAGATTTGCTGAGTGCCGTTCAAATACTAATCATCCAGAAGAGATTCGACGTTTAAGTTCAAATCTGGAACAGGAGCGAACTCCTTGGAAGGCGGAAAGGACCAAATTTTAAATCCTGGGATACCGACTCTCCTTGTCAGCAGGTAAATCTGAGCAGGCCCTAAACTGAGGACTCGTCCACTCAGCGTGGACTATTTTAATCTCACATTAGTGGAGGGGCCAGTCTTGCAGGCTTTGCTGTGTTGTCTGTTACTATAACCCTGCACATGCCCTGGTTCATCAGACCCAAATGGCTTAACTTGACTGTGCTCTTCCCATAAATATTTGTATTTTTTCTTCTGTGGGTCATGCTAATTAATTAAAAATACTTTGACTTGAAATGAGCATTTCAGGGATAATTTTTCGATTTAAATAAGGTTTTCTTCTCGACCTCATGACCACTGATGAGAGTCTCCCTCCTGGCATTTCACCCCTGCCCTGACCACCACCATTGTCCTGGGCCCAGGTTGGTCTGTTTAAAACTGGTGATTCTCTGTTGTAAACATTCTATGATATGGTGGACCATAGAGTATCAGACAGCGAAGAGTTTAAAGGTGCCTTTTAAAAAATTGAACCCGAATGATTGTAACTTTCCACTGGAGAGTTTAACATCCTACAATCATCAGCCTCCACAAGTGCTGTTAACCAGCTCTCCCAATACAAACGTTTCTTTGCAAGCATTTACTGAGATATTGTAAATTACTTAACTACAGCAATGTACTTTCTTCCCCTTAATCTTGATCTGATCCCTGAGGGGCTATTTATTACAGATATATACAACTTGTCATTAGAAGTGAAGTTAATGTAATATGACACAAGTAGCACACATTGTTTAAATGTGTTCCAGAAAGTTAGCAAATTTAGTTCAGAGAATACTTACATACTCTTCTGCCTGAAAAGCAGCAAGAAAGGAGTGAGGCCGGGGGGTAGGGGCAAAATATTAAACACTGCTCACTGTAGGTGGCCAATTAATACCCTGTATCCAAGCTGGAACAAATCCTTCCACGATATATGTAAAGCATATAATCTCTTATCTGCTTAGGCATTATCAAATATTTTAGCAAATCCTAGCAACTTCAAACACAGGTTTAATGGAATGCAGTGCTAAAACATGCAAAGTCAAGAATCAAGTTTTTTAAGAACATAATCTGTTTTAGAAGGTTTCAAGAGAACTACTTTGTAATGCCATTATAATCTCATCCCATGAGGAAAGACGTCTGATTTGGCAAAACATTGCATCTGTTAAAGCAAAATGCACAACTTTGCCTTCCCCTACATCAGAGCCATAAGCAGGCAAATCACTTTCATTCCTTAGAAGCTGAAAGAGTGCACAGCTATTGGTCCAGTTCTCAACATTTGGTCACCAGACCATATTAATTTGAGAGGGAATTCATATAGATGGCAAGATGACATTAACAGTGTCATCCAGCTGGGATGTGTGCCAGTATGAATTCAACATTGTGGTTTGTATCTCATCATCAAGTTAAAAGTAATACAATTCATTATACCACGAGCGTGAAAAAAGCAAAAACAAAATCAAAACACCAACGTAGCAAGAGTAGAACTCTGAAAAAATTTGTTTCCGCTCATTCGTACATTTACTTAAAAATGGATCTATTTCTCCCCCAGCCCCGCTGTCCTCTTTTCCTGGATAACTGGGATATATTTTAAGTGCCTTTTCATCTTTTCCATCTTCATCTGGGATTCTGCTCGTGCACTCAGGGTGGTTTAGATGAAAGATCAGAAAGTAGGGAAAGTGAGAGAAATCTCCCTTTTAAAGTGAAGCAAACACAGCGTGAAGCCAGAGAGTAAGGCAAAGAAACAGACAGGGAGAGACAGACAAAACTGCCTGTAGAAAACTGATCTTTCCATGTATTTTAAAGCAAAAGCTGAGTGATATACTTGACTTATAAGCGTAACATTTTACACCTTTTTTAGAAAACCAAAAGGCAATTCTTACCTAAAAGCGGGGGGAAAAAATAAAGCCATCTTATTTTTTCAAAAAGAGAATTTCTTAGTAAGGTTTGCACAGCTTGAGGAATCTGGTGCTTGTGAGTGATGCAAGATAACACTTTCTTGTAATTTTATATAGTAAGCAAAGATTTAGAATATTTACAGACCACCCTGAGTAAGAACGTCACTGGATTCTAGGAGCATGCTCATAGCAGAACATTCATCTTTAAAAAAAAAAAAAAGGTCCAATGGCCCTCAGGCCATATATGGCTATAGGGGAAGGTATGCCTTTGACCTCCCAGTGCCTGCAGAATTAGAGCACGAAGTCATTACAGCCTACTGAAAGGATTTTCTTTCTTTAATTTGTTATAATGAGTACCTTTCTTTCAGATCTGGCCTGCAACTACACTGAAACACTAAGGTTCTCCACATTCTAATCTCTGACAGAAAGATATCGGAAAGACACTTGTATTGCTTTGAGTGACAGTCTGCTGGGTGGGTGGGTGTGGGCTAGGATTCAGTGTAAAACAAAGTTTTTCCATCATTTGCACACCAGCAAACTATATTGCTTTGGTATCTGGGTGCTGGTGGCTTGCTCTGTGCTCATGGGCTAACATAGAAGGGAACTCTGTGTATTATATTTTTGACCGTATACAACCAGTCTGGTATAAGTTCCTTTTTTTGATTTATGGGTGGGTCTTGAAACAGTCAGAATTTCTTATTGAAATTGATATAGGAACGTTCCAAGCTTTCAGTCAAGAAGAATTCCTTTCATTTTTATTCTATGCAATGTAATTGTAATGAATTACAGTATTCCACTATTTATATTCTCAGCATACACTTTCACAGAAGTTCCCTGTCATTCCGCATTAGTTAACAGATGCTACAATGTCTGATCTTAAAGATTTTGTGGCCCTGTGTATTTTTCCCATTACTCAGGCAGCTAGATTTCCCCCCCCCCCCATTGGTTATTTCCTCCCTGGGAATAAAGGCAGTTTTGCTAAAGCGTTAACTCTTTCGTGGTTTCACTTGCTCTAGCATAGTGAATCAGTAAACAAAACCGATGATACCACATTTGTCTGAAAGAGCGCTCATTCCTACTTACTTACAGATTGAAGGTTGTTCAGTTAGCTCTTTCTGAAATGCTAAGAATATGCTTCTAAAAAATATTCACAGTACTTACTTTTCTATCAAGCAACTCCTTACGGCAAAAGATGCCAGGCAACTTATGCAGCATTATTTTCTATCAGCAGGGATATATAACCAACATTACACCGTATGTTTACCTACAAGTCATAATCTACTTGGGGTACAGGTTTCTAAATATTTTATTTTAGGATACCAGCTCAATTTGTTTTTAATGGAATGGAATGCCTTTGGTTTTATTCCTTGCTGGATTACTGAAGTATGCAATATAATTCTGCAGTCTAACAATATTACTATTCTAGGAAAGATAGTATTGTGCAAAAGTCTCCTTATGCTTTGAGTTCTACGGTCATTGTAATTCATTAAGTCTGAGCTATTTTAACAGAGTCCCAGGGAGCCTTAGATTTGGTGATAATTTATAATATCTAGGTATGTATTACAATAAGTAGGTATTTATTTTAAGGATAGGTGAATATAACCTGCCGCGTCAGATTTAGGAGATTGGCAATTCCAAACCAAGGTCAGCTGTACGGCTTCCTTGACCTTGGTCAAAAAAAAGCTGGTGCTATTTTATTCATATCAACAAATCAACGATCAGTACATGGTACTCTTTGTGTGCATTAATCCATTCATCGATTCAAAGAGTGTTCTTAGTTGTCTTGCAGTAGAGTTACAGAGGCTCTTAAGGATCACCTCTCGCCCCCAAGAAGGTCTGGAGTTCTGGTAGGCACCTTGCTGAAAATGTGGTCAAACGCTTACAGGTTCTGTCTTCACCCAGCGTGCTCATGGGTATGGTTAACTTAAGTAAAATTCTCTTCTGTTTGATACCAAGAAGTAAGGTCACAGTATATCCTTCAAGTGTAGGATTGCCTATGCTCATTCAGAAGTGACTCACTAGTACCTTCTCACATCTGATTCTGCAGGGCAGAGGGGAGAGCAGCAAAAGCAAATGTTGTCAGGAGGGAAACTTCTGCCCCTTGGACCACATGACTGTACCTTTGGCTATCGTATGTATACCTCGAAGGTCACCATAAGACTTCGTTTGACAAAGGATTCTCAAAGAGAGAAGGAAGTGCTACAGAATACGCATTCTAGATTAATGTGTTACCAGAGGAATTACAGAAATCCAGAATAACTATTTTTAGCAAGAGGGTTCATTTTTTTTCCAAATAAAAACCTATGAAGACTATCAGAATTTTCTTGATATTTGAACAAACTTTTAGTATTCATTATGGAAATGTGAATCAGTTATTACCCCACAGAAGAAAATAAGAAATAAGTACTATAGTGAGGATTTTATAACAAAACGACAAAAGAGAGAAGTGTGTTAATGTAAAAATAATTGTTCTTTGGGTTATAAATGTAATATATTTTTATTGTGGAAAAATTTTCATACACAGAGAAATATTTTTAAGGCAATATCAAATCATCTATAGGCCCATTGTTAGTTTTTCTGTGAATGCATGGATGTAGGAACATAATCAATACTGTAACGAATACACTTTTGTGGCCTGTGTTTTTGATTTAACATTGTCTTGCATAGTTTCTCATGCTTAAAAAAAATCTTTACTGAAGGAGGAAATAGAAAGGACAGAATCGAAGCAAGTTTTCATTGGTCTAAAATTTTAGAAGCGTGAAACAGGGACTTTAGCTCGTTACAAGTTCCTTCACTTCTCTATTTGAACAGCCGCAGGTAGCAAGCAGTATTTGCCTTGAAGCTAATATTTTCTTGGAGATGGGAGCCTTAGTGGTCCTAGGTCTCTGGAAATTTAATCTAGTCTATCTTAGGGATATTGTCCCCATTTGTCTACCCTTTGCTTTCCTAATTTCTTTTTCCATTATCTTATAAAGAAAATAGTTATAAAATAAATAAAAGGCAATTTCCACTGTGAGGAGAAAAGCCAAATAATCAGTTAGAAAAGAATTGTCTTAATGAACTGCTAAGCCTAAATTAGACTTCCTGATATAAACTAAAATAAAATGCCCACAGCTTGTGATAAATGAATGAATATTGCACAAATTAAGCAAAAGATTATCTAGTCTGTCTGTGAGCTAAAAAAAGGCAAGATTTCCCAACCAGAGGCCAGAGGAAATGGGTTTGGGGGATGGGTAGAGTCACACAATTGCTTAAGTGTGAAGGTCCTCTAGGATTTTCTCCAAATATATTTTAGATTAAGTGCCAAAGAATCATTAGATCTATTTAAAGTTCACAGCTACTACAAGTATTAAACACGTTGGGATAAGAAACAATCTGTCCATCACCCTACAGAGAGAATTCAAGGAATTAAAAGTTTGCCTAGTGGTAATCATAATCTAGTAGGTTAAAATATCCCTTCTCTAGCTTCTTTGTACTCATTCTCTCTCTCTCTCTCTTCAGCTTTTTCCCTAACTAGATTACCCTCCATTTGCTGTGGAAACTACGTCAGCATGGTTACCTCTTTTTTTTTTTTTTTTTTTAATTTTTGGCCACACTGCGTGGCTTGTGGAATCTTAGTTCCCTGACCAGGGATCGAACCCTCACCCTCAGCAGTGAACGCACGGAGTGCTAATGACTGGACCACCAGGGAATTCCCAGCAAGGTTACCTTTTAATTATCATATTAAGTTTTAGACTTTACATCCTCCCTAACATCTCTTAACGCTTCCCATTTACTCAGAAAGCAGCCTGTAAATCCTTTATCGTAAGTGTACAAAAATTGCCTTTTTACATGTCTTTCCCCACCTACATTACACATATCTTGAGAACATCATTTTTTCCCAGCATCCAGTGGAGTCCTAGTCATTGAGTAGGTGCTCAAAAATAATTATTAAATAAATGAATAAACAAATGATAAATAAATAAATAAATGGAATAAATGAATAGAAAAAGGAATAAAATTTTGTATAACTGAGATGTTGCCGTTATAGTGATGGCACGGCACTTTGGTCAATTCTTTTTGGGCAATAACCTAGCATATTAAACTCGACATGACCAGGTGAATTCCACTCCGTTAGCTGTAACCATTAAAACATCACCTGCAGTCAAACATACCTTTCAGTCTCTGTGTGTTGTTTCAGAGAACTAAGGACCTCAGCCTAGAGGCTTTCTTTTGGATAAACCATCATTAAGGGTTAATGACCCAATGCCTTGCTTTAGGCCAAAAACTATTTCTAATCAGTCATTAGCCTCCCCTTACTTGTCCTGAAACTCTGATTATTGCTTAATTTAAGCACAAACTACTATGCAGGCAGAACATTGCCTATCTCTGTCCTTTAAACATAAGGAGCACAGATTTCAGCGAATTTAATCAGTTGTTTACATACAAGTTAGTTCTTGGCAATAACGGAAATTGTGTCCTTCACTTTTATAAAAATGTAAGCATAGTGTCCTAAGAGGTCAGATCATATTGGTTATTTCCTCCATGAATCAACATCATTATATTTAAGATTAAATATTTTTAAAGTTACAAATTGGATAACATTTTATTTTAACGTTCTGCCATGTTACTATTTTGTTTTCTCTCGAAGCACAAATTTGATTAGTTCTTGAAATACATAGTAGCAATTATCTAATGACAATGTGACCCATGTTTCTTCAGGCAATTTGATACCATATGATTTCAGAAATACCTTGGGTTCCTAAATTAGTAACAGAAAATGTATCATGGATTTTTCCAGAGTTTTGTTTTATAAATATTTACTGCAGCACAAAACTTTGTTATACTTCTTGAGTCTACTTGATAATCTCCTGATTAGACCATCCCATGCTTGGAGAAGCCAAAGAAAATGTGTGGAGCCTGACAAAGGCAAATAGACTGTATTTCTTTCAAAATTCTATTTTTTTCAATAGCTTGTGGGGTTTTTTTCTGATAAAATAAACGATTTAGACTAACAAGGCACTCATTGATCTTTGACCTTTTCAGCCACATCAAAAGCATCTTAAAAGCCAATTAGTGGAAATACAGAGGAAAGGTCATTTTATTATAGCACTCAGCATTGGAACTATAATATTTTACATAGATTCACATTATCCCATGGCTTTCATTAGAAAAATAGAAAGAAAAACACTTCAATCATAAAGTAGGTGATATTCTGCATGCACAAATGGTGTTACTCTTCCTCATTTGGATACAGTAATTTTTTAGCACGGCCGATGCACAACGATCTCTGGGAAACGCTCTCTTGATTATCTCTTTTGATGTAGAACAGGGACAACCCTGATAAATGATGTCTATTGATAATCCTCAAGCCTCATTTTAGACACTGGCTTTAATTACTTTCTCACAATAACCCTTCACCAGAGGATTTCAGAAGAAGAAATACATATAAGATGAAACATTAGCTTTTATTCTCTGTCCTCCTTTTCTTCTTTGAGAGTGTGGATTTGTAGGCAGCATAACACAGAGGAAAGGAAAATCGAGGACTCTGATGACTTCAGAATCAAGCCCTCAGAAATTAAAATAATTATTTGATTATTCAATATATTTGTAATTAAATTTCTAAAATTAGGTGTTTCAAGAAGCATTCATTCATTTGTTTTTCTGATTTGATTTGAGGATCTGCAATCTGCAAGGCCCTGGGCTAGATATACTTTGAATATATAATAATAGAAAATACATCATTACAACCCTTAGAAAATTATAGTTTACCGGAGGATATTCCTACCTGGTTAATCCTTTGCTATGTTGTACTGGGGCATGATATCTTTCTGTCAGTTTAATAAGAAATAGTAGAAATCATTTAGATTTTGGTAGCAGGTATTGTCCTGTGACACAGAGAACCAATTCATCTTATTTAAAAATGAGAGTATCAGAGTTTTCTCTAAACAAGACGTTATCTTTGTATATAGGACAGAAAAGAAAACAAGTATACAAAAAAAAAAAAAAGGAAACAAACAAACCCTAGATCAGAAACCTAAATATATCCTAAAATAAAGCATAATGCCATAATGCTGTAATGTAAAAAGCATGTGGAGCTGGTGGAATAAAGTCTCCAAGGTCACTTGTAACATACAAGTATCGGGTATTGAAAAACTGTATTAGACTTTGATTTTCTGAGCAAGAATTTCCAGTCTTTTCCTGAAAGCTTTTCCTTTAAAGTACAAGCAGACCACATTCATCAAAACCAGATGCTAATGTCTCTCTGCTCAGTTTCAGTTATCAATATCAAGTTTGAAAGATCCAAAACATTTTTGTAAAAATGGACTATGCCTGTGATCAGGCCATATTCACCAGGGTTGACATGAGCCAAGGTCCATAAATGCCTTTGAAACAAAAAAAAAAATCAAGGTCATCAAACCATGTTTTTCTCTTTAATTTTTTTGAGTCAAAAAATTAGTTGTTCAAGAAATTTCACATACATGTGCAGCATGCACGCACACACACACATTTGCACACACGTATTTTAGTTAAGGTCTGCTAAACATTAGGTCAGGAGAGAAGCCAAACTTCCTGATTTGGTTCCTTTGAAAACTGCTGACACTGAACGAATCAGCCCTTCAAACTCTGGTTGGCTCTGTTGGCCACAGTGTGTCCATATGATGGTTTGTGCAGTCAACAATCAAGACCACTGGTGTTGCCACTCCCACAGTCCTGAGTGGATGGGGCAAACCACGAGGTAGAACGCCACAGCTAGTACCAATGCGTTGGTAGAGATGGGATCATGTTGTATGGTAATATCTTCAAAAGAATATTGAAGTCCTTGAGCTGCTTTGATGTCCTTCCCTCAGGCATCCGAAAGTCTAACCATATACAATTTCCTCCAGCTATATTTGAATATTCTACATAAAAGTCTTTCCTTTCCTCTTAGAGAGTAAGACTAATGGCAATGGTATCTTGGACAAAATTTCATAGTTTTTTAAAAGGCATTTGGACACTTGATTTGAGGCTTTTAAAATTTACTTCAGCTATAGAATTTCAAAGAGACAAGTAATCCAATTTAGAAAATACATGGATTCACTTATTGGCATAGAAATTATCAAAAACACCAACTAGGTGCTAATATTCTGGTATAACATAGGAGAGCAGGTAGTATAATTTAGTGCTACATGTATATTAAATGTGAGCATCTATATTAAATGTGATCTAAACACTATTCAGAATTTTAACCTTAGAGATAGATAAGTGCTGTATTAGACGTTAAGTATGCAACGGTAAACCAATCAGGAGCTTTGTCTTCATAGAGCTTACAGCCATTAAACAAGCACAAAAGTAATAAACACAAAAATAAACAAGTAAATAAATAAATGGTAATATGTACAATGAAGAAAATAAACAGGCCACAGAAGCACTTTTTAAATTTTGTAGGTCACAGATGATGTGATGGTGAATTTGATGTGTCAGTTTGACTGGGCCATGGGGTCTCTAGATATTTGGTTAAAAAATTATTCTGGGTGTGTCTGTGAGGGTGCTTCTGGATGAGATTAACATCTGAATTGGTTGGCTAAGGGAAAAAAGCAGATTGCTCTCCCTTATGTGGGTGGGCCTCATCCAATCAGTTGAAGGCCTGAATAGAACAAAAAGTTCAAGAAAGAGAAAACTCCTCCTGCCTTACTGCCTTCTAGCTGGGACACCAGTTTTTTCTGCCTTCTGACTTGAACTGAAATATCAGCTCTTCCTGGGTCTCAAGTCTGCCAGCAGTTGCACCAGAACTACATTATTGGCTCTCTTACTTCTCTAGCTTGCTGACTGCAGATCCTGGGATTGGTCAGTCTCCATAATCACGTGAGCCAATTCTTTATAATGAATCTCTCTCTCTCTCTCTCTCTCTCTCCCTCCCTCCCTCCATCTATATAGTATATATATTTGTAATATATACATTATATATATAAATACACACAACCTGTTGGTTCTGCTTCTCTGCAGA
Source organism: Globicephala melas (assembly GCF_963455315.2). Lineage (NCBI taxonomy): Eukaryota > Metazoa > Chordata > Mammalia > Artiodactyla > Delphinidae > Globicephala > Globicephala melas. The sequence goes on along the minus strand of NC_083318.1, from coordinate 115,934,724 downwards.
ACCTTAAGTAATACAGATGATATCTCTTAGGAAGTCTCACTTGATCTGAGATGTGGAAGCTAAATAGAAATGAACAAAGTGAAGAAAGTGCAAAGCATTTGTAAAATTCTTGAATTGAAAATAGCCCTAAGTGGCTGAAATTTAGTGGAAAACTCTATGTTATGAATTTTGTTTTTGTAAGTGTAATTATGAAAGGTTTTTGAGCAGGGCCATGACGTGTGCTTATATTTTAAAATATATATTACCCTTAAAACATTTTATATTTTTAAAATCAGCTCACTGGAACGAGTGATTGGAGAACAGAGTAAAAGTGCAAGTGAGATAAGACAGGAAGGGGGTAGCAGCAGAGATGGAGTAAATAAAGTGTAGACAGGTTTTGGAGGTAAAGTCATCAAAACTAGCTTATGGTTGAGGAAGACAAGGGAGAAGGAGGCCGTGTGAAAGATAACTTTCATGTTGATTGCTTGAGCAGGTGGGTTGAAACAATTGGACGAAGAGCAGATTTGTGGAGGAATAACAATAATGAATTTGGGGCATTCTTGTTTTTTGGCTGGGCCGTGCAGCTTGTGGAATCTCAGTTCCCCAACCAGGGATTGAACCCGGGCCATGGCAGTGAAAGCCTGGAATCCTAACCACTAGTCCACCAGGGAACTTCCTATTTTCTAAATGTAATCATCCAAATGGTGATTTCCAAAAGAATTGCATATAGAGATCTGAAGGTCAGGAAAGAGGTCTTGATTGGAGATCTGTCTTTAGGACACATAGACTTATACATGGCATTAAAGGCATGGCAATGGTTGAGATCACCTAGGGAATAAGCCGAGTCAGAGAAAAGAGCCTAGAGCACTGAGCCCAAATTTAAAATCTGGGAAGAGAGTGAACCCACAAACAATACTGAGAAGGGGCCAGTAAGCAACACCAGGAGAGTGTGGGGTCACAGTCAAATGAAGAAAAGATGTTGTAAAGAATAGAGCAGGTAAGGGCCTTCCCTGGTGGCGCAGTGGTTGAGGGTCCGCCTGCCGATGCAGGGGACACGCGTTCGTGCCCTGGTCTGGGAAGATCCCACATGCCGCGGAAGCGGCTGGGCCCGTGAGCCATGGCCGCTGAGCCTGCGCGTCCGGAGCCTCCCGTGCTCCGCAACGGGAGAGGCCACAACAGTGAGAGGCCCGCGTACTGCAAAAAAAAAAAAAAAAAAAAAAAAGAATAGAGGAGGTAAGGGCCTTCCCTGGTGGTCCAGTGGTAAGGAATCCGCCTTACAATGCAGGGGACGCGGGTTCGATCTCTGGTCAGGGAAGATCCCACATGCGTGCCACAACTAGAGAGAAGCCCGCGAGCCTCAACTAAGACCCAAAACAGCCAAAAATAAATAAAAGAGATAAATAATAATAAATCTTAAAAAAAAAAATAATGGAGGAGGCAAGAGTGTTAAAGTGTTACCAGTTCCTGAGAACCGATAAGAGAACACTACAATTTGGCGGAAGGAGATAATCGGAGGTGGGAAAAGAAACCCATAAAGAGAGATCACCATATCTAGTAGAGTGAAAGACTACTCTAGTAAATAGTTCTCTCAAGACTGATAGGATCATGTCACAACCAAAGGAACAGATTCAAAGAAAATCCAAACATAGAAGAATTCTATACATAATTTCTGGAATTGCCAGCTTTTCGAAAATGTACCATTTTCTATATGTACCATTTCACTGTGAACATTGATGTGCTAGAAATATAGCTAAATAGGTAGTTTTTTCTGTATAGTTAAACTCGAATTGCCTGTAAAGAAGAAAGTGTACCAAAACTACTAAAAAGTTTCATAGAAAATCTAATTCAAATAAAGTTCTGATCATAACAGTGTAATTAGGCCTAGAGCTATTCCTCTGCCATTAACAGGTAGAAAACTGGAAAGAATGTGTGGAACAATTGTTCACAGACATTGAGATGACGGGATATGTAGAACTGTAATCCTGGAGAGACAGGAAACTAAAAGGTAAGCCCTATGCTAGCCCTGCCCCTCTGCCTAGAGGGATGTTCTTATCATGGTGTGAAGAGAGAGATCTCAAACAGAGCACAGGTGTATTACTGACTTGAGGAGACAGAGAAGTTCAGAGAGCCTGAGGCAACTGGAATTCGAGAAGCAGAGAATTGGAAGGGAGGGAGAAACCCGTGGAAGAGCTTAAGAACACTCCTTAGGCGTCTGCTTAAGCCTTTGGCTGAATATGAAGCCATACATACATAGTGTGAAACTCAGTGGGTCTGAGCAAAGAAAGTGCAAGGGATTTGTAAGCTGAATAATTCCCAGACTGGGAGACAGTCACGTACAAATATCCACGGTGGAGAGATTTCTTTAACGCTTGAGAAATTCAGTAGAGATTTCAGAAATGTCATGACTAAGTAGAAAGCCTAAACTAGCACTAGAGTAGCCCTCATTAAGCTTAATAACTGGCCTTGAAAAGATCGAGATGATCTGCAAGTAACTAAACTGCTTGCCAGTGTGTGTGTGTGTGTGTGTGTGTGCGTGTATGTGTATTTAATGGGATTGAACTAAAAAGAGAAGACTGGCATAAGCCTAAAGAATTATTATCTAACTGGAAGTAGAAACAGTTCCTTTTACCTTTACTATTAATTTTATATTAGACTTATTTTTGATGCAGTGTCTTATGGCTGGCAACTTATAAAGAAGGGACATAAAAATAGTTAAATAATTAATAATTAATGCACATATCCAAGGAAAGTAAAATTAGAAAAGTAATTTTCTTTAGAACAGTTTGTGACATTGTGGATTAATTTATATGAGCCTTATTTGGAATGACTCCTTTCAGAAGCTGAAAATTCCAGATGTTCACATTGCAACCTCCAACGCTTAGCTCATTCATTTATTCATTCAGCAAACATGTATTCATTACCTACCATGTGCTAGGCCCTGTACTAGACTGAGGTTACAAGGATGGAGAAGACAAAGACCCCACTGCAGCATTCCTAAACACTGGTTTTGAGAGATTATCAGTGGGGTGAATCGCACTTTTGTTAGTAAAGCACTGAAGCATATAAATTATATTATTTTAAGGAGCTCCCTGTTAGAAACATATACCGTTTTAGGTAGGACAGAATAAGGTGAAGTAACAGCCCTTGGACATAATTCTAGATGTGCCCATAAAATGTCACACATATGAATGTGTCTGTCATGTATTTAGCCCCAGAAATAAAACGAAGAGCTCGTGTGGGAGAGGAAAATGCATATGTGAATAAACTGTTATGGACAGAATAACAGAGTACAGTAGCATCCAGGTGAGAAAGCCATAGCAAAGGCTTTGTACGGAAGATCATTCTTGATGTAGGAGGCAAATGGGTGTTTGCTCTCTGGACAAGACATCAGTGAAGAAGAGGGTGTTTGGCACAGATGTGAACATGGGACGGGGTAATGGAGCAGGGGAAGGAGACACAGTGGCAGCATGATCAGAGAGACTGACTGAGGCTGGATCAGAGCATTCCCATGCCATGAATTTGGACTTATTTTTGTAAATGATAGGAAAATTACCGAATCATTCTGAGCAGGCAAATACTGGTGAGAGTTAGAGAGAATTACATTTTGCAAAGGTTTCTCTGGAGGTGTTTTGCACAGTGAATGAAGGCATGGAGACAAGTAAGGCCCAGCTTAAAAAAAAAAACAACAGTACTGTAATAAAACTGTTAAGAGACAGCAAGGACCTAAGGCCATCTCAGTGGTAGAGAAGGAGGGGACTGACTATCTGTTGATCATTAAGACATAGAACAGACTTGTGATTGCCAAGGGGTAGAGGGGTGGGTGAGGGTGAAGTGGGAGTCTGGAGTTAGTAGATGCAAACTATTACATTTAGAATGGATGGACAAGGTCCTACTGTATAGGACAGGGAACTATATCCAATGTCCTGGGATAAACCATAATGGAAAATAATATTAAAAAAATGTATATATATATATATGTATAACTGAGTCACTTTTCTGTACAGCAGAAATTAACACCACACTGTAAATCAACTATACTTCAATTAAAAAAAGGAAAAAACAGACTTGGTCCTGTTGGAATGTGACTGGTGACAGAAGAGCAGCTGGCCGGGGTGACTCAGCTTTTGGACCTGGGGCATTTAATTGGGTGAAGAGTGGTCTCGTTAAGCACAATATGCAATAGGCCAACACGTTTCTAGTGATTTCAGAAACCAGTGAGGCTAGCAGACAGTGATACTTGCTTATCATTGAAGTAGAACACGGAAGAGGTAGTTCTCTGGGATATCCAAGAAGAGTGTTTCACAGGTATCTTGCATCCTTGGTTCTAGCTACTGGCTGAGCAAGTGTCTCATAGACACATACATTAATGCTGAGGGACCAGCTCAGATCCTGGGCTAACAATCTTCTTTCTCCTGTGGCTGAAAAAATATTGATACTGTGAACCAGAATTCAGTGGATAGTCTACCCAAGGTACTCAAAAAGTTATTTTAAGTTCTTATTATTCTGGGACTACCTACCACGTGTTCTTAAGCAAGTCTCTGAACCTCACTTTTCCGTGAGAATGCTGAACTAGATGGTTCCTGCATTCCCTGTTTGGCTCTTTTAAAAAAAATTGTACTGTGTTGGGCAACAAAAAGAGACCTCGTTATTGAATAAGTGGAGTGGGTGTGCCTATGTGAATAAAGTGGGTACTCCATTTCTTCCAAAATGTGATAGGGGGTTTTGTCAGTTGAAGGCTGCCTTCTTATGGCTATCACATCCATTCTCCCAGCAATTTTTTTAAATTTTATTTTTTATTGAAGAACAGTTTATTTACATTGTTGTGTTAGTTTCTGGTGTACAGCAAAGTGATATATATATATATAATATATATGTGTGTGTGTGTATATATATATATATATATTCTTTTTCAGTTTCTTTTCCATTATAGTTATTACAAGATATTGAATATAGTTCCCTGTGCTCTACAGTAGGTCCTTGTTGTTTATTTTATATATAGTGGTGTGTATCTTTTTTTTTTTTTTGCAGTACACGGGCTTCTCACTGCTGTGGCCTCTCCCGTTGCGGAGCACAGGCTCCGGACGCGCAGGCTCAGCGGCCATGGCTCACGGGCGCAGCCGCTCTGCGGCATGTGGGATCTTCCCGGACCGGGGCACGAACCCGCGTCCCCTGCATCGGCAGGCGGACTCTCAACCACTGCGCCACCAGGGAAGCCCAGTGGTGTGTATCTTTAATCCCAAGCTCCTAATTTATCTCTCCTCATCCCTCTTTCCCCTTTGGTAACCATAAGTTTGTCTCTATGTCTGTGAGTCTATTTCTGTTTTGTAAACAAGTTCATTTGTATAGTTTTTTTAGATTCCACATACAAGCAATATCATATGATATTTGTCTTTCTCTGTCTGACTTACTTCACTTAGTGTGATACTCTCTAGCTGCGTCCATGTTGCTGCATCATCCAGCATTTTAACCCAAGGATAGTTTTTACTTTGGGGAACTGTTACCTCCAGAATGCCAAACATCAAAGTTACCGATAAGATAGTCCAAAAGCAGAAATCAAATAGTCAAGGGTACCTATTTACTACTCATTCGTTCCATAAAATAAAAATAAAACATCTTTTCCTTTCCTAAATCTTTGGGGCTTGCCCAAAAGCTCAGAATCAATCTACCCTTTCTTATGAAAAGGACCAGGCAAAACCCTGAAGAGAGTTTGAACATTTGGCAATGTTGTTCTGGACTTTTTTAAGGTTATCTTCACAGAAGCAATGTGGGTTAAGGGAAAATAGTGTGTGATTTCTTTTTTTTTTTTTTTAATGTTAACACTCAAGGGAATGACTTTGGCATTGCTGCCTCTAGGACCATCAAGATATCATTTCCCTTCTCCTGTTCATACAGTTGTATATACAAGAAAACCAGGGCTTCATTTATGGTTTTGCTGCTTCTCCCCTTGGGACTTGCCAGTGTTCTCAATTTAAAGCTAAGGCGTAAGTACAATGGGCTGACTTTGGCTTAACTATAAAGTCACATATTTGCAAATATATAAGAAAAATGTTGAACTGATTCTGACAGCCCACAAACTATTCAGTTTCAGTTGATAGCTCTACTTTATTCAAATCCATTGCATGTTTTAAATTCTTAATATGCATGTTTGTGAATGGGAATTGAAGAATTTGTGGCAACCTTAAACATATGGGAATTCTGTATAACTCTGAATTAGCCTTTTTAGATGTTATGAGTCTTACTTGGTGTTATTTTCACGCGGATAAGTTAGGTCTGCTATTGGTATAAACTCCTGAATGCTGAATTTAGCGGTGGGTCTGTAAGTAACAAAATTCCAACTCACTTTCATTCTCCACTGATGGTCTATCTGCAAGGTGGTTAGGGACCATATTTCTGTAGGGTTTTGGCTTTCCAAATATGTTGGCAGTTCTTGGCCTCCACTCAGATTCTGGCTGGTATGGAATTTGTTTTTCTTTGAAGGTTACTCCAAGGCTTGAGTAGAATGATTTGTATCTGGGTCTGTTTCGCTTCTCAGGTGGTATCATACTCCCTTGCAGAGACTTTGCCAGGAATAACCTCTGCTGGAAGGAAAGGAGCAGGGAGGCAGGGAAAGAGGGAGAAGGGGGGAAACAGAGCCTATCAGACTGCTTTTGTATTTCAAATTTTGGGAAAGAAAGCAGGACCTACTGTGGAATTCACTTAAATAAATATTCCATTGCCTAGATAATCATACTCAAGTGTTTTGGTACAAGATGAGAAAGATATAGCTTAATGTTATTCATAGATGGCTACAAGTGCAATTATTAGCTCACAATGTGATCTGCTGCATAAAACGAAGGCTATATTAGGCTGCACTGATGGAAACACAGTGCCTGAATCACAGAGTGCAGTGGTCCATCTGGATGCGACTGCTTTCACACTGCTTTGAGGGACTGCATTAAATCCAGCTACCACAATCGAAAGAGGATCACGACAAATTAGAACATATCTGAAAATGGCCACCGAGTAGCCCTAGCACAGAAGGCATGATTTTTGAGAAAGGGTGAGAGAAAGTCAACATATTTATCTCAGACCCAAGAAGGACTCGATGGCATTTCTGAAAGGGTTTTTGATTGATACCTGAGTCAGAATCACTTCAGATGCTCTTTTAAAACTTGGGTTTCTTGGCTCTACCTGTGAATATTGTGGGCCAGTTGGGGGTGGGCAGATATACTTCTTAAAGAAGTTTCCAGATAATGTTTTTGCACACAAGCATTTGCAAGCTATTGGAATAGAGAAGCTGAGAGCAATCTTCCAGGGACTGATGGGCTATCATACTGTAGACCCAGTGGGTAAAGCATGTGCTTAGGTCCAAGTATGGAGCTAAAGCCACATGGAGACAGATTTCAGTACAATTAACCCCTTGAAATCACGAACACTTTTTCATCAGAAACAGTTTTACTTTCTTCTGTATACCCTCATTTCTTAACAAAGTGAATTAACTTCACGGATGCTAATTAAATATTGTGGAATGGATGGATGGAGTAACTCTTTGATTAGGGTGACCGTATATTCGGGTTCCATAGGGCTGTTCTTGGTTTACACCTGGTAGGCCACTGTCCTTTCCAGTTTAGCATTTGTCCTGAATTTCTCATTTTTAAGCAAAATATTATTATTATTACTAGTGACATTGAAATAAGACAGGATAGGTTTAGCTTGTGTCCACTTTGTACTTCCAGCTTCTGCCATGGTCTCCACCACTGCTTGTGGGGTGAATGTAAGAGAACAGAGCCGTCCCTTTTCACATTTGGTGAAATCTGAAAGGTGACCAACAGTGACGCCCTGTCTTTTCCCTGTCCTTTCCAGCTGTAACATAAACACTTCCCTTTATAGAACAGTGGGCAGAAAGCTCACTGATAAAATGAGTACCTTGGGACCCAAACAGCTGAGGGCAGCTAATGTGATCCAGCCTTAGATGTTAAAGAGGTAAGCAGTGGATGCCGCTCTCCTTGCAGGCTGCTTGGTGTACCAACTGACTATGCCTTTACCCATGCTTGGCTGGCAAGGGACACAAAGCTGCCAGGCCACCAGTTAGCAAGGCCAGAGGACAGTGTGGAAAATTATAAGCTAGGTGTGCATAGGTATGTGCAGGAAACAAAAGTCGAGCCATTCTGGGCTTCCCTGGTGGCGCAGTGGTTGAGAGTCCGCCTGCTGATGCAGGGGACGTGGGTTCGTGCCCCGGTCCGGTAAGATCCCACATGCCGCAGAGCGGCTGGGTCTGTGAGCCACGGCCGCTGAGCCTGCACGTCCGGAGCCTGTGCTCCGTAACGGGAGAGGACACAACAGTGAGAGGCCCGCGTACCGCAAAAAAAAAAAAAAAAAAAAAAAAAAGTTGTGGTAAAAGACTGTTGAATAAAAGAAATTCATTTGACATGGTACATGAAACTTTTCTCTTTGCTGCCATCAACAACCCAGTATTAGAAATATCAAGCCTCTAAAGAAGTACTTTGTAAATTACCTAAATATCCTTAATAGCAGGGGACTTATTATACGGAATGCCTCTCAATTTTCGTTACAGTCTTTTCAATCAATTAAAATCATTAATCGAAGTATTCAACAAATGAAAGTTTTAGACAAGCTTGTGAAGCTTTAAGGAAATTGCAATAATTGAACAAAGCTTGCAAACCAGAAGATGTTGAAATTGATCCCTATAGAAGCAAAGGAGCAACAGAACAAGTTAGCCAAGATTTCATTTTGAAATATCTCATATTGTGAGAAGAATCATTTGACCAAGCCCCTCCTTGCATTGGAAAAATTTCTATTCTAAATGAGAAGAGAATAAAATTGAGAAAGCTTACTATTTTGCAGCATCTAAATTTGGTGAAACATTTAAAAGAATCATAAGTAGAACTTAGCTATATGAAAGAAAAATACCGTGAATGGAGGCAAAAACATAGCACCTGTGAAAATATTTACACATTTCAGTACAGAAAAAAATTGGAATTGAGAATTTCCTTTGGTAGAATTTGCTCTGAGCTTACCAGGCAATTCAGCATGTACGTGTATTTATTTCCCAATTATAAAAATCATGGTATACAGAGAAGAGTCAATAGATAACGTCAATAATTTCAAATGCATTCACACTAAAATGTAACTTTGAGGGAGACTGAAGACAATTTTGTTTTTAAAGTTTTAAATATTAAGACCAATGTTGAAAATAAAATGAAAATAATATTTGGAAAATAATGCTCCTCAGAAAGTTTCCAGTGACACATTTTTAGAGATAGATACAGCTAGGAAACTAATGCAGGAATGCATACAAAAAAGGATTATTTGGACTATGTGACTTTTAAAAAATTAATTTATTTTATTTATTTATTTTTGGCTGTGTTGGGTCTTGTTAGCTGTGCATGGGCTTTCTCTAGTTGTGGCAAGTGGAGGCTACTCTTCGCTGTGGTGCATGGGGTTCTCATTGCGGTGGCCTCTCTCATTGCGGAGCATGGGCTCTAGGCGTTCAGGCTTCAGAAGTTGTGGCACACGGGCTTAGTAATTGTGGCTCACAGGCTCTAGAGCGCAGGCTCAGTAGTTGTGGCGCACGGGCTTAGTTGCTCCGTGGCATGTGGGATCTTCCCGGACCAGGGCTCAAACTCATGAACCCTGCATTGGCAGGCAGATTCTTAACCACTGCACCACCAGGGAAGCCCAGACTATGTGATTTTTAAAAATAATAATATAATGGCACATTTTAAATAGTGCTTTAATTTACTTCGATGTCTTGGTTTTTGTTTTTAAGCAAAATATTTCTTCCAAATAGTTTTTGAATACGACTATTTTTAGGGTTCCCCAATTTACTAAGACCAATTTGTCAATCAATAAACATCTGAAAAATTATATAATTTAGTTAGTTTTAGTGCCTCTCTCCTTATACTTTCAAATGTGTCACAGTTTTGCTGAAGAATCGTGTGATCATCCTATTTTTAGTGGTTAATGAGAGTGGAATTAGGCTGAAACAGAAAGCAGTGGGCACCTTGTCCCAAGAAATTGTAAGGAACAGGATACAATGATCTGGATGAGGGACGACACATCTGAATCAGGAGAGAAGCTGGTCTAGATCACTGGATTTCAATCTTCCATATCCTGCCTGTACAATAGTTTCATTTTTGAGGATATTTGTGCAGGTGAGAAAACCAAAATTATCTTTCAAAAATTTTTACTCATCAAGTAAGAAAATGGAAGGAAAGAAGGAAGAGAGAGAAGGAAGGAAGGAAAAGAGAGGGAGAGAGTGAGAAGGTAAAGAGGAAGGACGAGAGGATCTAAACACCAAGATGGCCACTTCCTGTTGCCCATCATGCCGAAGCGTTTCCGTCTTCTTGAATCAGAACTAGTTTTCATGAGTGAACTCCTTTACAGCTTGTCTGTTTTTATGTAATGACCCTTATGCCAGGAAATGGGCAGGGGCCCAAGCACAATAACCTCTAGAACATAGTCAAGACATATACCGGTGGGTAGCGAGAAAGGCAGAATGGGAGAGGCACTCGTGGTCCAGGTCACTGCGGCCAAATCAGCAGGGATGGGTACTCTGTGGACAGGCGCCACCAGCTTTAGTTAGTATCCCACAGGCTCCATGGAGTGAAGGAGAGACTTTCTTGGTAGTTGTTAGGAAAACTGCAGACCAAACTAACTCTGCATCTCACCAGTAACTTGCGCACTGCTGGATGAAGATCCCTGACCTGCAGAGACCTCTTCCAACTCTGCAATGCTGCCATAGCTACTACAGTGTGAGAGTTAAGAGTGGAGTACGTGAAGCCAGACAGACTTTGAACCCAAGCGTGGCCCCTCACCTTATAGCCTAGGTGATCCTGAGTAATTTCCTGAACATGTCTAAGCCCGCATCTTCATTTGTAAAGTGGAGCTATTTCTTACTTCATTATGCTTGGGGAAGGATTAAATAAAATAATGTATGACTGATGCTTACTGTCTGATAATACTGAGTGAGCACACAGTAAATTGCAGCTATTAGGATGTATTATTAACATTATTACTGTTATTAACTTGATTATTACTATTATTAATGTGACGAGGTGGCATTCTGGTTTTCCCGTCTTCTGGTTAGAAATTCAATACTACATTTATGGCTTCCTTCATTGACTCAACTAATTTTTATTAAATTCCTACCATCAGCAGGGGTCTGAGATGATTGGGATGGAAACGTGAGTAAGACACATGGCAAGAGCTCATGTCTGTGATACTATATAGATAATCTTAAAGATGCTACCAGAAAACTACTAGAGCTAATCAATGAATTTGGTAAAGTAGCAGGATATAAAATTAATGCACAGAAATCTCTTGCATTCCTATACACTAATGATGAAAAATCTGAAAGTGAAATTAAGAAAATACTCCCATTTACCATCACAACAAAAAGGATAAAATACCTAGGAATAAACCTACCTAAGGAGACAAAATACCTGTATGCAGAAAATTATAAGATACTATTAAAAGAAATTAAAGATGATACAAATAGATGCAGAGATATACCATGTTATTGGATTGGAAGAATCAACATTGTGAAAATGACTATACTACCTAAAGCAATCTACAGATTTAATGCAATCCCTCTCAAAATACCACTGGCATTTTTCACAGAACTAGAACAAAAAATTTCACAATTTGGATGGAAACAAAAAAGACCCCAATTAGCCAAAGCAATCTTGAGAAAGAAAAACAGAGCTGGTGGAATCAGACTTCTGGACTTCAGACTATACTACAAAGCTACAGTAATCAAAACAGTATAGTACTGGCACAAAAACAGAAATATAGATCAATGGAACAGGATAGAAAGCCCAGAGGTAAACCCACACACATATGGTCACCTTATGTTTGATAAAGGAGGCAAGAATATACAATGGAGAAAAGACAGCCTCTTCAATAAGTGGTGCTGGGAAAACTGGACAGCTACATATAAAACAATGAAATTAGAACACTCCCTAACACAATACACAAAAAATAAACTCAAAATGAATTAAAGACCTAAATATAAGGCCAGACACTATAAAACTCTTAGAGGAAAACATAGGGAGAACATTCTATTATGTAAATCACAGCAAGATTGTTTTTGAAAGGTTGTTTTTGACCCACCTCCTAGAGGAATAGAAATACAAACAAAAATAAACAAATGGGAGCTAATGAAACTTAAAACCTTTTGCACAGCAAAGGAAACCATAAACAAGACGAAAAGACAACCCTCAGAATGGAAGAAAATATTTGCAATTGAAGCAACTGACAATGGATTAATCTCCAAAATTTACAAGCAGCTCATGCAGCTCAATATCAAAAAAACAAACAACCCAATCCAAAAATGGGCAGAAGACCTAAATAGACATTTCTCCAAAGAAGATATACAGATTGCTAACAAACACATGAAAGAATGGTCAACATCATTAATCATTAGAGAAATGCAAATCAAAACTACAATCAGATATCATCTCACACCAGTCAGAATGGCCATCATCAAAAAATCTACAAACAATAAATGCTGGAGAGGGTGTGGAGAAAAGGGAACCCTCTTGCACTGTCGGTGGGAATGTCAATTGATACAGCCACTATGGAGAACAGTATGGAGGTTCCTTAAAAAACTAAAAATAGAACTACCATACGACCCAGCAATTCCATTACTGGGCATATACCCTGAGAAAACCATAATTCAAAAAGAGTCATGTACCACAATGTTCATTGCAGCTGTATTTACAATAGCCAGGACATGGAAGCAACCTAAGTGTCCATCGACAGATGAATGGATAAAGAAGATGTGGCACATATATACAATGGAATATTACTCAGCTATAAAAAGAAATGAAATTGAGTTATTTGTAGTGAGGTAGATGGACCTAGAGTCTGTCATACAGAGTGAAGTAAGTCAGAAAGAGAAAAACAAATACCGTATGCTAACACATATATATGGAATCTAAAAAACAAACAAACAAAAAGTTCATGAAGAACCTAGGGGCAAGACGGGAATAAAGACACAGACCTACTAGAGAATGGACTTGAGGACATGGGGAGGGGGAAGGGTACACTGGGACAAAGTGAGAGAGTGGCATGGACATATATACACTACCAAATGTAAAATAGATAGCTAGTGAGAAGCAATCACATAGCAGAGGGAGATCAGCTCGGTGCTTTGTGACCAGCTAGAAGGGTGGGATAGGGATGGTGGGAGGGAGGGAGATGCAGAGGGAAGAGATATGGGGATATATGTATATGTATAACTGATTCACTTTGTTATAAAGCAGAAACTAACACACCATTGTAAAGCAATTATACTCCAATAAAAATGTTAAGAAGAAAAAAAGAGCTCATGTCAGGGTGGGGAAACTAGACTTTTTGCCTCTTTGGGGACAGTCTTTATTCAGAAGTGATGTAACTGAATCTCTATTGCCTAACTTTGATATATAACTAAATACAAGGAAGAGTTGTTTTGTGTTCCTTGCGGCAGCTCACCATCTGGACTTGTAAGCCGCTTCCTTTTTGAGATGATGTATGTACACGTGTGTGTGTTTTCTCTATGTGGGTTAATTGGCCCTTATGACACATTACAAAGATAAGGCAGTATCGTGCCAAAATTGTCTTAGCTGGGAGCGTGGTGGCCATGGCAGTGTATGATTTCAGGCGAGTGGGACTTCACTTAGGTTTCGCTCTGTCTTGTCTCTCCCATGCTGAGCCGGCTGCAGGTCCCTGAGAAGGCAGGGCTATTTGTGCCTCCATATCGAGATGGTTTTAAGTAGATCCCTTTGCTGTGAACAACCATCCCTCCCTTACCACCTGCAGAGCACCGCTCTTCTCACAGCTCAGCTCCTGTGTGATCTCTATGCAGCCCTGCTGATACACTGCTCCTGTAATAGTGTGGACCACACTTCCCTTTGTCCCCACTATACTCTCTATAAACTTCTGTAATTATACAGAGAATACCTTTTTTTTTGGCCTTCACTGATACATGTCTGTATCTTTCTGCTAAACATAAGTTCCTTAAGGACAGAAACTATTTCTTATTGATCTTGTATCTCAAGCACACAACACAATGCCTAGAACATAAATGGGAATCTAATAAAAACTTTCTGAATAGATGGGTGAATGAATGAATAAAGGAATGAATAGGAGTGATGATTAGAATAGTACGATATGTAGGATTAATTATTCTACTCTGAAACTTTTCCTGCATTATCAACCAAGCCTCCAGGAATGAGTTCTCCTTCCCATGCTTTCTCTTTCATAATCTTGATTCTCTTAGAGTCTTAGATCTCACAAGAACTGTCTATCCCCTATCTACTCTTACTTACCAAATTTTGAACATTCAACGGAATGTTTCTGAAACTAAATACCTTCCTCCCCCTTTTGACAACTGCTGCCAGAGATTCTCACTCACCTACAAACCATATAGATTTGTCATCACTTTCAATTCCCTAAAAGCCCCAACTTCCTTTCTCCATCACTTCCAAACCTGATGACAATTCTGATTCTCTTTTCCTCCCTCTAACCCTCCAAGAGCACAACCTTCCACCTGCCTCGACCCCATCTCTTCTCAGTTACTGATAACCTTGGCCTCAAACTCACTCCTCCTCTTACGCTCGTCATTAATCTATTTCCACCCCCGCCCCCTCCCCCAGGATCATTCTCAGCTTTGTTCAAGCATGTTGGCTTTTGCTTTTCACAGTCTTCACCGAATTCCATCTGCTCTTTCATCCACCACCCCACACAAGCTCTTCTGTTATTAACCTCCTATCCCTGTCTTCCTCTGCGGGCTCTTTTCAGGCCACTTTTAGACACGTATAGGTCTCCTTTATCTTCACAAAGTTATCACTGGATTCCACACACTTATCTAACTGCCACTCCAGATTCTCCTACTGTTCATCAGATCAAAACCCATGGGGCAGTTCTCTAATTCCTTCCAATCTGAGACTTGTTTGAAGTAGTCCCAAGAAATGTAACAAGTCAGTTTTCGAGTCAAACCCAAGGTCAACTAATTCTTTCTCGATCCTGATGATTGGTCCTGCCCACTCTTCTCTCCTCGGCTTCAGACAGCTGGCCCTGACCCCTTTTTCCACACTGTGTTTGTTCGCTTCCTGTCTCTAATTGGTCATTGATTCAACACCATCTTTCTGGTTCCATTATGTCCAAACAACATTCATAATCAGTACCATAAGTGTTGGGAAATATTCAATTTGATATAAAAGGTATTGGGGCACCTAGTCCAATGCCTGGCAAATAACAGTTCTTTATATATCAGTTCTATACATTTACCCTTTCTCTGCCCATGATACCACCACGAGGTCTTTCATTTCACAGGCAGAAGCTGAGGACTGAGAGATGGATTCAGCTTTCCTAACATTCACGGTGGATCAGTGACTACATCCGAAGCAGGTACCAGGTCTCCCATCTCCAGACACAGGCACAGTATTCGTCCCTTTCACTTCTCTACTTCGAAACCACATTTTACACCGTGAAATTTCATTTCCCCAAACTCCAAACTCCAAAGAGACTTCCAGATTTAATAATCATCTGAAACACAGAGATTATTAACCATAGAGAAAGACTGACAAATGTGTCCCAATTTAAAACAAACTTATCGGTGCCAAGACAGAATGTCTTTGAAAAATAGAAAAGAAAAAAATGAATTCTTTACATTGCAAGAGGATACTCATTTTACAAAGGGGGAACCACTGAAATTACCTCTAAAGTGTGCAGTATCCTGTTACTTAAAATAGCTTATATAAATTATATAATTTATATAGTTATATATATTGCATAAATGTCTGTGGTTTAAAATAGCATTTAATCTTCAAAGTTTAATTTACATAAAAACTTTGAAAGCCACCATATGAACTGTGCAGTGTGTATAGTGACACCCCTGTAAGTGGGCGCTGTGTGCTCAGCTATGGATGGGTGCACTGACACGAAGACACCATGAGGAGTTTGTGAATCTCATTACAATACTACCAGACAGTTCTGCCACTGACTACCTTGGCAACCTTGGGAAAGCTCCTTAACCGCTACTGAACTATAGCTGATACATCTACAAAATGGTGATAATGCCTAGGATTAAAAATAATGTTTAACGAGTGTCTAATGCAATGCTTGGCACGTAATGGTGCTATTTGCCCCTGTTTCCCCTCCTCTAGCCTCTTTGTGAGATTCTCGGGTTACAACCCATGAAAATCATCTTCCTCCAATCTGTAGTATTAAAACCCATAAACAGACTTTAAAGTTTCTCTTTAGGAAATCACATTTCTCCTCTTTTACTTGTTTGTAATAGGAAAATATAAATAAAAGGAGACAGCCTCAATGCCCAACTAAAAGGAACTGGTTAAATACATTATGATACATCCATTTAATGTGATACTATCCATCCTAAATAATGTTAATGTGTATTTGAATTTGTTAATATGAAGAGCAGTTTATATTATTAATTGAAAATGACAAGACAGTACATATAGTCTGATACCATTTAAAGAAGTCTCATGCACAGAAACACACATGTACTTATACACTTATGTACATGTTTTATAAGTACAAACCTGTATCATTACTGGATTCCTCATAGCTGGACATTAAGAATGTTAGAAAATTTTTTTTCCTATTATAAACAAGCAAAAGAACACAGACTTGATTTCCTAAAGAAAAGCTTTAACACGTTACGGAGATTAGACATTAAAATGTTAACTAACAATCAGTATCTCAGTGTAATGAGATTATGGTTAATTTTTAAAAATGTAACCTACATTATGTACTTTCCCCAAAAATAAATATATATTACTTGCTTAATAAAAAGTAATTAAACTGGACAAAAATAAGCAAACCATATATTCATTGTACCACGTCAGATACCCTGGTGAGCCAACACACCACGTGCACATTCCTCACCGACAGTTGACAGGCTATCGTGAAAAATACAGCAGTTCCTACTTTGAAATGTACATAGCAAACATCTTCTATTGACATTAATCAATTCATCAACTGTCTTTCTGTTTACACAAATTCTAAATGTGACCAGTAGCTTAAATGCCACTTCATGGCATCATCACTAGAGTCACTGTACTAGTATTGTTGTAGCTTGAATTCCTGGGGAAAAATGTGCACAGATTCAAACAAACTTGAAAAATCCAAACAGAGACTTTTATTAGTGACCCCTAATGACCCACAATCAAGGCTAAACATCTTAGCTAAACAATTATCTTTGGGAATTGAAATGTAAACAGAAAGAAAATTTGCTGCTTGCCCTTACCCTATGTGGCTATTCCTCTCTGGCAATAACACATCTGAATACATCCTATCAAAGTTAAAAAGTTCCTGGTACAATTATAAAAGTTTTCACTTTCTCATTTAGAAAGCAAAATGGTTATAATTATATATCTATGTACCCCAATAAATTGCTTTTTCCTAAACAAAACCCAGTATAAAACTATATAGAAAACAGCAGACTTTGTTCCTACAACTAGGCATCCAAAACGCCTCTGTAATGTTATTTATGCTCCTTACATTCACGTTTCCAAATCAGTTTGCCTCTCAAATATCATCATACGAATAGCTTTTCAAAACTCGGGTATAGTCATCTGCACACCAGTCTTCAGAATTATGTTCCAAGAGCTGTTTAATGTTAGAAGTTCGAGTACAGATTAAAAGTTCTAGAGATAAACTTTAAAAGGTGTGGAGGTATATGTGTATGTGTGTAGAAGAAGGGATTTCACAAAGTATAGTTTATGACTTTGCACTGGGCTCTAAAGAATTAAGATGGGTACAAACCTTGATGCCCTCTATAAACCGCAAACTGATAGATAAAAGTCGGTGAGGGTACTGTTTGTTAAGAGTCAGAACACTGCAGTCTCATATACTTCTGCTTTGAATGGATGTTGTTTTTGGACTGATTTCCTACAACCCTGACTATACTTATTATGAATAAAGAGCCATTCCAGGAAACTTCCTTTCAGAGTCAGATGTTTTAGCCACACAAACCCCTGGCAGAGATAGGACTAAAGTAAATGTCTTTCATTTTATTTTTCTACAATCATAAACCTGTGCAAATATAGAGATAAACAAGAATTGCCAAAGGCAAATATCCCTTTCAGTGTATGGTATTAGCAGAATATCAACTTGTCCTTGCCATGCCTTGTGACTCCTGTTGCTTACTTTCTAAAGAAATCTCACTACTTTAAAAAGTGTAAATGTCCTTACATGGCATTCAAAATAAATGGAGAGAAAAGCACAATAAAAAAGGAAATAGTAAATGATTATATTAAACTCTAGCCCTTTACTTGGCCATCTGTCTTCAATTTCAGGCATGTTGTTTTTGAGTAGCGTCCCATTGTAACCAAATATAATAGGATAGGCAAGTTAATGAACTACGACACATCCCATCATAAATGTGATGTATCACCAAGGCAAAGCCACCCAAGATGCAAGGCAGCTACTGTTTTCCTGTGAAGCTACTAGTTTTTAGTGCAGTGCTCTGTGGGAAGAGTAGCCTCATTTATCTTTGTGTTTGTTGTAAACCCTCAGACTGCTACCCTATCCTTTTTCTCCCTTCCTGACCTTGACCTCTAAAGAAAAATGAAAAAGGTAGAGAAGCCCCAGGGAGGTGTAGGTAAAGGAGAAAGAGGTGAGATTTGGATTCATCTGAAAGAAAAATATGTGTTCACCATTTTCATCACCAATCAGGATTCCTCAGTAAATTACAAATCAGTTTTGCTAACATCAGAATGTTTATTGGCCAATTCAATTATTGACCAACTGTGTTTTCGTATATTCCTCCCCTGAAACTAAACTCTTTCCTCAGAAAACTCCTAATTGGTTTACATTCTTTAAATTTATTTAGACAACACTATTCTCTGAAGCACTGGATTTAATTTCTTGCTTATGAAAAATATTTTAAATGTTATGAGAAATGAAATACACATTGTTAGAAACTGAGACACTTAAGAGATTGCACTGAAGGAGTCTGAGTCTCCCCAATCCATTTTTATTTTGTGTCTAATGGATTGAGTGATTTTGATTTAATAGGATAGTTGATTGTAAAGTTCATTAATGTATGGGATTAAGGATCTCTTCCTGAACTCATTTCCTTCTCTGACTTTCCCCTTTCCATCTATTCCACTTTAACTGCTCAAGTGAAAAATTGTCCTCCTTACTTACTTGAGCTAACTTAGGACAGGAAGTTGATTCCTCATTCACAAGTGCTGAAAAGCAGCGTGATCCATTTGATATTAGCATTCTCCTTTTTCTATGGGAGTTTTATTTCCCAGCATCAATTCTCATGCAGAGCATGGTAGACAGAGTGCTGAGATTCCCACCCCCTGGTGTACACACACTGTATACTCCCCTTCCCTCGAATGTGAACAAGACTGGGGATATGATGGATTTCATAGGTCCACCATTAAGCTACCTTACATTGCAAAGGGGAAAAGATTTTGCAGATGTAATTAAGGTCCCAAATCAGATGACTTTCAATAAACAAAAGGGAGAGCCTGGGCGACACTGGCCTTATCAGGTGAGCCTTGGAAAGGGACAGGACCCTTTCTGATAGGAAAGATTCAAAAGTGCAAGGGTTTCTCCTGCTGGCCTTGAAGGAGCAAAGTGCTCTGTCATGAGGAGGGCCACGTGCAGGAAATGGTGGATGGCTAGGAGCCGAGAGTGACCGTGGTCTGACAGTCTGCAAGAAAATAGAGACCTGAGTCCCAGAGCTTCAAGGAATGATCTCGGAAGAGGATGCTGAGTCTCAGATGAAATCATAGCCCAGGCCAACACCTTGATTTCAACGTGGAGAGACTCTGATCAGAGGACCCAGCTAACATGTGCCTGGACTCCTGACGTATGGAAACTGTGATATAATAAATTTGTGTCAAGTCACTAAGTGTGTGGTAATCCATTATAGAGCAATAGAAAACTAATACACACAGCACGTGAATCCATTCAGGGCATTGTAAAGTGTGTGATGATTACTTTCTTGCCAATCCTCAGCCTTACATTCATTCCCCTGAACAGTCACTATTTAGTAACACTCATGATTCATAACTGCGAAGACAAACTCATTTTATCTTTGGATCATTCAAGCTGAAATCTAGATGTACCCCGCTCCTATTTCATACATGAGGAAACAGGTTCAGAATAATTGACTAGTTTGAGTTTATACTGTTAATAAGTAGAAAGAATTTGAGATCTATTCCAGAGTTCTTTCCACAAAAGTAGAGAAACTGGATTAAGATTTACTTTGGGGGGACTTCCCTGACTGTCCAGTGGTTAAGACTCCACGCTTCCACTGCAGGGTCAGGGGTTCGATCCCTGATCAGGAAACTAAGATCCCACAAGCTTTTGGTTTAATTACGATGGAATCAATCCCTCCCACTCCTGATTTGTGTTAGCACTGCTATTTGTTGTCAGTCTATTTCCTATAACACCCAATACAATGCATTTTAACTGTACTAGAACTTTTGTTTCCCATAGGGTTATATCAGCAGAGCATGCTGTAACTGATAAGTATTTAATTGATATTTTGTGTATTAATGAATGACTTTAATGAGGATGAATTGGCTGGGTAGATGAGAGAGACCGTTAGAATTATTAAGACATCTGCAAATTATAATGGGGTGGAGGAGTGGGGGCAGGTAATTAGGAAAGTAGAAAGGCTTTAAAACCAGATGCCTATCATTAGTCATTAGAGAAATGCAAATCAAAACTACAATGAGATATCATCTCACACCAGTCAGAATGGCCATCATCAAAAAATCTACAAACAATAAATGCTGGAGAGGGTGTAGAGAAAAGGGAACCCTCTTGCACTGTTGGTGGGAATGTAAATTGATACAGCCACTGTGGAGAACAGTATGGAGGTTCCTTAAAAAACGACAAATAGAACTACCATATGACCCCGCAATCCCACTACTGGGCATATACCCTGAGAAAACCGTAATTAAAAAAGAGTCATGTACCACAATGTTCATTGCAGCTCTGTTTACAATAGCCAGGACATGGAAGCAACCTAAGTGTCCATCACCAGATGAATGGATAAAGAAGATGTGGCACATATATACAATGGAATATTACTCAGCCATAAAAAGAAACGAAATTGAGTTATCTGTAGTGAGGTGGATGGACCTAGAATCTGTCATACAGAGTGAAGTAAGGCAGAAAGAGAAAAACAAATACCGTATGCTAACACATATATATGGAATCTAAAAAACAAACAAAAAAGGGTCATGAAGAACCTAGCGGCAAGATGGGAATAAAGACACAGACCTACTAGAGAATGGACTTGAGGACATGGAAGGGGAAACGGTAAGCTGGGATGAAGTGAGAGAGAGAGTGGCATGGACATACATACACTACCAAATGTAAAATAGATAGCTAGTGGGAAGCAGCTGCATAACACAGGGAGATCAGCTCGGTGCTTTATGACCACCTAGAGGGGTGGGATAGGGAGGGTGGGAGGGAGGGATATGCAAAAGGGAAGAGATATGGGGATATATGTATATGTATAACTGATTCACTTTGTTATAAAAGCAGAAACTAACACACCATTGTAAAGCAATTATACTCCAATAAAGATGTTAAAAAAAAAGGTGTCTAAGGAAAAAATTAAATTTCTAAGGAAATACTTGCAACATATATTGATGAAATACTTTGACACTGTGACATACTCAAACCAAATCTCCCAATAAAGTCATCATTCATAAAATAGAAAACAACATTAATGAAATAGAATTACAGGGCTGTGATTTCATCTAAAACCTTGGCAATGTAATCATCTCTCTCTTTTCGCCTCACATATATCACTCTCGCTGTAAAGACTGCAACCTTAAAAAGTAGATCAATGTGAAAAAATGTCCACCAATCTCAGGTCACCCTAACATCTCTTCCAAGGGAACTTCAAGAATACTCCACATTGGAAAGAACTAGAACCCTAGACTAACCTCTGAAATACTCAGCTCTTGCTTTAACAAGGGATGAGCATTGCCTGAACTCTCTGAAGCCTCTTGTTGCTTAGTTGTGACGGTAATCAGGAAGCTGGAGGCTCCTCGAGGGAACGCCTACTCTTCCAGCTCTGTACTCTCTGATTCCAGCACAATGTTTCTCTATGAGATGAGGGTAAATTATGTGTTTTGCTCCTGATGTTTCTCCAGTTGTCAGAACTGAGTGAGTTCAGCTGTAACAGCTCGTGTGAGAATCAGGCATGTGGGGGCAGAAATCGCAAAGACAGAAAGAACAGCTAGTGGAAACTGGCTGCATGAATTGTACAAATTCAAGGAGTCACTCTTTCTCAGTGGGAATTTTGGAGGGTTTATGAATTAAGTCTGATTTCTATTGAATAAGAGATATTTAAAATGTACACTTCTTGGAGCACATTTTTTCCTTTTATGTCCACAAAAATTTTCATGTGAGGGAAACATGCTGACCTTTGCATTTGACTTATTCTTAATTTCAGAGAAACATGACCAACAAGAGCATCATCAAAGTGTGAGTATAGTAATTAAAGGGAGAAAATAAAGGAAGGACTAAATGTCATCCAAAAGAAATTCTCCTGAAATGTAATTTACTCCAGTCTTGGACTTCAGTGTAAGTGAGCCTACTGCTGAAGTCCTAAACTGGAATAGATTACCCTGGTCCCCAGGTCTAAGGTAACTGTAAGGGTAGCAGTCCAGGAAAAGAGTGCTCAAAAATGGCTTACACATCAAGAAGACACGTGTCCCCTGTTAGGTTTGTTGGTCCTGGTTTTCAGTCTATAACTCCTGGAAATGACAATTATTCTTTGATATCACATGAATACTCTTTATCCAGAAAGAGTATGGATCGTACTCAATCATTTGTTGAGAGTGATGGAGGTATTAGCTAATGCTACGGTGGTAATCACATTACAGTACATAAATGCATCAAATTAACATATTGTACACCTTAAGTTTACACGAGATCATATGCTAATTATATTTGAATTAGAAAAAGAGCATATTAATGGTCTAAAAGAGTAAATACTAGTTCCAAAGATGTTTAAATTATCACTATCACATAACTAACACATGGCAAGGACCTTGCAAGTCTATCAAAAACTTCAAAGTAGGGTTGCCAGATAAAATACAGGATGCCCAGTCAAATTTAAATCTCAGATAAATAACAAATAATTTTTTTACTATAAGTATACCCCAAACATTTCATAGACACACTTATATTAGAAATTATTCACTGTTTATCTGAAATTCAGTTTTAAAAGAGCATCCTGAATTTTTATTTGCTAAATATGACAACCCTACAGAAGACATTAGGGTGGAATCACTCTGAACTTCCCAGACTGAACATTTTACTCTTTAAATTATTAGCTTTCATGTTACCTGGAAAGAAAAGAACAGCAGAGAAGATTGTCATTTCCTGAACGATTTTTTCCATTGGTCTGTGTACATTGTCCAAAGGTAAAGTTCCAGGAATAAATATCCCAACAATCGCAGCCAAAATAGAACAGAGATGTATGATAGGTGTCACAAATACCTAACTTTTAGTCACATTTCAACAAATCATTTTTAAGTGAACACGGAGGTTGCATTTATAAAGTTCTTATTATAACCTAACATTGATACATGCCATGTAAATAAGAGACCAAAGTATAGTCTGCTGGGTTGAGGAGCTTAAATTTGGTTTAAGGAAATTGTGACGATACATGAAGCACAATTGGAAAAGGATGAAGACCTGCAACTTACTTGGCATTCAAGTTCAAGTGTGTGCTCTACAGGCTCATTCATTTCTTCATGTATCAGAGAGATCCATGGTCAGGTCCTGTTCCAGCACTGGTGAAAAAACTGTGAATGAATCAGAAAAAGTCCTTTCTTTGATAGAGTTCCATTCCAGTTGAGCGTAGATAGATAATAAACAAATGAATTCATAAAGAAATGTCGAGTGGTAATAATTTCTATGATGACTATTGAAAAAGGAAGTCAGGAGTGAACTTAGGTTTGGGGCAAGCAAGGTTGTCTCTAAGGAGGTGACATTTCAGCTATGCAACAAGAAGGAAACAGCCTACAGGAAGATTGAAGAGAAGCAGCAGTCCAGCGGGGAGTAGAATGAGTGAGTGCAAAGACCTGAAAGTAGAAGTGGCCAAGGCAGGAACAAGCTTGCTGTGACTGAGCAACAGAGAGAAGGATCCAGTGCCTGAGTCAGCAAAGAGGAGATGAAGGCAGGGCCATTTAGGCCAGGATTTTGGTCCACCTGTTCTACGTTTCTTCTAAGAGACAATGGAAGGCTTTAAGCAAGAGAGTGACAGGGTGTGAAATATATTGGAAAAGAAATCATCCCAGCTGCTGTGAAGATGCACTTTTCTGTACACAGTAACCAAGGAAGAGTAGAAACAGAAGCAGTGATGGAGAGACAATGACCCTAAGCAGGCAATGGTGGTTTGTCTCAACTTGGAATGAAGATGGAGATAGAGGTCAGGTTCGAGATGGATTTTTGGAGGCAAAGTTGATAGGACTTGCTAGTGGCCAGGTGGGAATCAAGGGTACTTCCTTAAGTTTTGACCTAAGCATCTGGATGATGAGACTACCACTTACTGAGAAGGAGAATCGGATAACCAAAAGCTTTACTACGGAATTTGTTCAGTTTGAGATGCCTTTTCGTCAGCCAAGTGGATATAGGAGAGCAAGATTCAATCTGGGCTGGCATAGTCCAGAAAAGAACTTGCAGAAGAAAGAAGACTTGCCTTTGAAAGTGAGTTGGATTCAAATGGATATTGGAGGAATTTTCTGCATTTCTTGCAGAGGAAAGAAAATTAGAAAAAGATGTAAAAGTGAGAATGAACATGAAATGTGGTTGGAAGTGAAAGAATGGGGAATCGATGTTGAGGAAAAGTAAGACGTAAAATTAGACTTGTGAAGTAGGGCTAGTGTATCGGGACCTCCAAAAAAAGAGTTTGAATTCTTCCTCTAAAAAACATGTAGGAGCTGGGATAAATTTCAATTTCTGTTCTGACTTGCTCTCTGTTTTATCTCCAGTTTTTACCACAGAGTTTGGTATGTAGAAAGTGGTCAATTTATTAAATGAATGAATGGACAATGAATGAATGATTATAAAGCTAAGTGTGTTTGCACAATGAGAGAACGAGTGAAAAAAAAAGCAATGAAAGGCTCCCTATTACAAACATTTAGGTTTTTCAGAGAAGGAGATAAAGCCTTTGTATAATATAGTGGTGAAAAGAAGGAAATAAAGCTGCCTTATTATATTGCCGAGCATGGTAAGATGACAAAGGTAGATGGAAAATACAAGTTCAATCTCTCCAAAGGTACTAAAGTTTTAAAATATCACAGGAGATTTCTACTAAAACAATGAATTCGACCGAGAGCCTAGCTGATTAATGAGATTAAGCAAAACTTGGATACGACTTTTTTAATGTTCTAAAAATCAAGTGGTTGCAATTTTTCTCTCAACTACTCACGTCACATGCCATTCAATTCTTAAATAGGTTTAAAGTTGAAAGTTTATATTATTTTTGTTCAGTGTGCCCATAGCGTTTCTGCTGAAATTTGAAATTGATTAGATTGTTTTCTAGGGCACAATATCAAATATCCAGTGGAACAATGAATCAAGTTCTCCCTTTTCTTTGTAACCTGCTATGGTTCCAAATAATGTGCATTTTCTACAAAGCTTGTAATTGTCATAACTTCGTATTTATGTACGCAGATACACAAGTAAGTTATAGTTCTGTCACCGTAGACGTGGTTGTGCTGCCTTGTTCACTCAAGGAGTAAAACTAAGTCACTGCTCAGCACACAATGAAGAAAGCAGAAGAGGAGAAACCTCCCATAAAGTCAGCAAGATTTGCTGGCGCTCATTTGCTATTGGCCGCAAAGTTCTCAGACTATACACTCCTTTTATTGGATTATTACTTTAATGGGACTTTTTAAAGGGCATTTTAATAGCCTCCCTGTTTCAGCAGATATACATTGAAAGGCATTTGGAATACTTCCCAGTTGCAACATTTTTGATCTTCTCATTTCTTAGAATTCTGACAACCTACCAGGTAACAGTTAGTATGATATTAAGCTGACACATTCCAGAGTTGGCAGTTGTTAGATTTGCCAGTGCAGTTTGCTGCCCAGATCCCATGGGCCTGAGATTTATTGCCTTTTCCTCTTACCCACCTCTCCATAGACCCTTCCCCCACCTCTTTTTTTTTTTTTTTTAACTCTTTGACTGAATATACTACGGGTGCATTTTTAGGTACATCATGACTATTCATGGTAAATGTGTGACCTAGTACAAAACAAGAATTAGCCACAGAAATTCTTATATTAGAAATTTGCACTATGCTGTGTTATTTGAAGAATCAGAGAGAGCCTGTTTACAGCAAAGATATTTGTTTTCTTCACCCAGAGTCATGCCATTCTCAGAACTCTCCTAAGTTCACAGATGGATCATGGGTGATCTGTAAACCCTCTGAAAAGCTAAATCCAGCAGAGCGACTCTGCTGTGGCCACTACTAAGATTTCTTCTTTCCCAAACAAGAGCTGAAAGCATGGAAAGGAACAGGGAGTGAAGACATTTTAAAAAACATTCTAAAAAATAATTATAAGTGGTTGTAAAAAATTCCTCAAAGCCTACCTTTTTGGCGGCCAATGATAATGAGGGCCAGACAAGTGTCAAACTCTCCTGGTATTGAGTTGGCTTCAATTCTGTTGGAAACCATCTTCTTCCTGATAGAGGAAGCAAAGAGAAGAAGGTAGGCCATGGTATTAAATAGCATTTGTCTTACAGTGGAGCTACCTGACCTCTGTTCCACATTGGGTTTTTCTAGGTTCAGGTAATGAGAAGGGTTGTAGGAATTGGCATAGACATAAGGCCAAGGCATTCTTGATATAGCACTAGGTCCAATGCATTCCTTCCTTCATTTATTCAACAAAGGTTTGTTGGGCCTTAACCATGAGCCAAGCATGGATTTAGGAACTAAAAACATAAAGACAGAAATAGGCTCTGACCTCAAGGAGGTAAATATCTAGGGGGGAGACAGAGTCATAACAGATAAATAGAGTCCAGTATTAAAAATAAAATCATAGATCCATGCACTAGCAATTATGAGAGTGTGAAGGAAGGGCACCTAATCCAGCTGGAATGACAGCGGGGGAACGATTCCTAAATTGAATTGTTAATAATAGTTAGCAAGGTGCGCGTGGAACGCAGAAGGCTACGAGGATCCCATAAGCAAACGCACCAAGTTGACAACACACGCAATGTGTTTGGAGAACTTCATGCGCTGCAGTATTTCTGTTTTATAAACTGTGAGGTGTGGGTAAAGAGAAATGTGCTGAAGAAACCAGGCAGTGATCAACACGGAGGGCTTGACATTTAGTTGCTTCCAACACTGTCTACCACGAAGGCACATATGGCTGTTTACATTTAAATTAAGTAATATCTGAAAAAAGAAAAAGTTAGTTCTTTAAGATGCACTAGTCATATTTCACGGGCTCAACAGCCACGAGCAGTTAGTGGCTACCACGGAGAGTGCAGATTATAGAACATTTCCATCAGCGCAGAAAGTTCTATTGGGCAGTGCTTGTATAGACAGTCCTGAACCTTTGAAGTGTTTTATATAAAGAAGTTAGATTTAGGTCTTAGATTCACACGGGGGGCTGTGGAGGACACATTTGAAAAGGTAAGATGGAGACAGGAGGTCCTTTAGAGAGAATATTTAATGTTCCATGGAGCTTCCATTCTAGCGGTGAAACAGACAAAAAGCAACAAATAGTAAGTAAAATACACAGAATGTCAGAGAGTGACAAGTGGTAGAGACAAAAACAAAGGAAGGGAGGAGAATAAAAGGGGCTGTTGGGGAGTTCAATTGTAAATAAAGTGTTTAGAGAAAGTCTCACTGAGAAGGTGACTTTGGACCAAAGACCAGAAAGAGGTAAAAACATGACTTAGGTATCTGCGGACGAGGCGCATGAATATCCCGGTCTATTTAAGACACATGTGCATCATGATTTAAAATTTTTATATTCTTTATCTCATTGAATCAGTCAGGGATTTCCCAGAGAAACAGAACCAATAATATACGTGTGTGCGTAAATATGTAGGTACCTATAAAGGGACTTGCTAAAGGAACGAGCTAATGCAATTATGCAGTTGTGGCACCTAGAACGTCTAAAATCTGTCAGGCAAGCTGGAAACTCAGGCAGGAATTGATCTTGCAGTTTTGAGGCAGAAGTTCTTCTTTTCCAGGAAACCTCAATTGTTGCTCTTAAGGCCTTCAACTGATAGGATGAGACCCAGTCACGTGATCAAGGATAATCTTTGTTACAGAAAGTAATATGCTCACTTGTATATGCTAACCACAGCTGCAGAACACCTTCTCAGCAATATCTAGCCTAAAGTTCATTACCTAATCCCCATGTTTCAGATAAGGGAATCCAGGCTCATAAAGACTAAAAACTTGACCAGACTAATTCAAGGGGAAGAGTAAAGAGCCTAACGCCTGTCTAAGTCTCCTGACACTCAATCCAGTTCACAGTTTGCTACCCAGTCTAAGTAAACCAGACAAAGAAACCTGAATTAGACCACATAGGGAGCTCCAGATTAAAGAATAGATTCAGACATGTATTTATATTTTATGACATTCACCATTGAAATCTATTTTTTTAAATGAAAAGCTCTTATCTATCTCTTTGAATATTTTTTCCCATTCTGCAATTTTTTTCTATTCTGTCTTTGTGGTACTTCTACTGGATATATATTGAAATTCAGTTTCCCAAGTCCATAATCTCTCTTTCTTATTTTTCATTTGTTTATCTCTCTGTACTGCATTCTTAGGAGTTTCCTTACAACTATCTTTCAGTGTATGGATTTTCTCCTCAACATACGCAAAGGTACTTCAACTAGTTATAATAATAGTCTCCATTTACTGAGCCCTCAGAATATGATAGGAACTATGCCACCGTGTGTGTGTTATCTCAATAGTACTATTACTATGCCCATTTTACAGGTAAGAAAACAGAATTTGAGGACTTGGGAAACTGCCTTAAAGTGACAGACTAGCATGGAAACCCAAAGTTATCTGAATCACTGGAGATGTTTTTAATCATCATACCATATAGTTTCCACATATGAGAGAAAGTCTCGATATATGCATGTCTTTTCTCTGTTTTAAAAACTTTTAGTTTAACAAAATATTCATACATTTTATAAATTGTTAGTGATTGTATAAATGTATTTATATTTTGTCAACCAAATGTCATTTTTGTATTTAAAATCAGGCAGAAAATTTATCATGGTAAAAATGTAAGTTAATTTGCTTTTGCAAACTGGATTTGAAAGGAAGTAAAAATATAATAAATTTACATTTCTTCTTCATGCTTGGGAATTATCTGTCCACCTAAATAAATTATGCAAACTACCAGATTAACCTTTCACATACAGAATTTTAATAATTTTAGTAGAAATGTTGTTTCCTTCTTTTTATACTATTATAGTTTTTACAAGGTGTAGTCACCAATCCAGACTCTCCTTTGTAACCCCTGAGGTTCCCAACACTCATGGCTTTTTGGACATTTTTAAAATAAGGCAGCCTCAATGGAACCACTTTGGTTCTATAAACAGTTTTATATCTTTGGACCAAAATAGGGATGCATCAGGATCTCATTCTCTTTTTTCCTAGAAGATTCCTCTGCTTGGCTAAATTCATGGTTAAAAACAGATTTATAAAGGACAGCTACTGTCCAGTAGCATCAAGAACAAAAAAAAGTATATATCAGCTTAAGAATAATATCAAACTCCTCAATTTTAATTTATTTTTCCTAGTGTAAATAGTAGAGCAATGAATAATAAACCATGTGAGATATGAGCATTTCCCCCAATTAATCCATATTATTTAACTACTTTTCTAGAAATTTGAATATTTTATCTCACTCTCATAGATGCTGAATGTGCTTTTTTTGCTAATATGATTAGCAAATATAATTTTTCATCTCTAAAATTAGAATATTTAGTGAGGTCAAACATCTTTTAAAACTCAATAGCATTGGTATTTCTTCTATTGTGAAATAATTGTGTCTATTCATTCTCCATATAATTATTTGAGTCTGAGTTTATTTCCCTCTACATGTTTTATGTAGTAATATTTAACTATTGCTTCCAATACTTCCCAGTTAATTGATTAACTTTTAATTTGGGGGCTTTTGGACTCACAAAGTCTTCTAATTTTTAGATATTCAAACCTATCTGTTTCAATTTTTATGATATTTTGAATGCTTTTAACTTCTCTCCCCACTATTTAGAGATTGAATAGATATTTGTTTCTACTTTTAGTTTTCATGGTTCTCTTTGTTGACACTGACACGCTCATTGATCTGGACTTTATTTTAACATTTAGATGCAGTAATCTAAATTGACTTTTTTTCTAAATAGGTAACTTATCTTCTGCAGCATTAATAGTCTTGCATAATCCATTTATTCTCAATGGATTTGAAATGACTCTTTTAAAAAATAACTATTAACTACTTATATATTATAGGGTGTATCTAGTTTCCCTGTTATGTATTTTAAACATTCTTGAGCCAGGTCAACACAGATTTAATTATCAGAGCTTTACAGTATCTTTACATATCCAATAGGCATATTCGCCAACCATACACCCAAATGCCCTGCCTTATTATCCTTCCTGCAAAAAATTCTGAGTTATTTTTCATGGTTTAGTTCACCATCATTAAGCCAAATTCATGTAAAAATAGAATCTTTTCAACATACTCACAGTTCTTACTGTGCACATCAAATGTTTTGTTACATTTTGATACCATGGTACCCTCTGGACATTGGCACTTAAATATTATGGTACGTTTCTCCTAAAAAGAATTCCATGACCAAGAACATTTGGGAAAGAGTGCCTACCTTACCCTCCTCTCGGAGATTCACAACAAAATGAGCATATAAAAGAGAGAGAAATAAAGAAATTGCTCAGTAAAGAAACCTATGTTTAATCTAGTGTTTTCCAAATATTCAGTCTATTTTATATTTTGCTTCACAATTACTAGCAAACTATCAAAATGGCTTCTCTGTTCTATATGTTCTAAGAACGGTATTTCCTTTTGGCTACTCCCAGTCCTTGTTTTTAATCCCTTTTGCCTGAAATGCTGACCAATTCCCTAGATGAGGGGCATGTTTGTACGTAGGAGTGCCTCTAGCTGGCAGAAGACAGAAAGGGCTAGGGATGGCAGAGGTGCTGAATGTGCATTATGTCAGACCCATCAAAGAGGTCTGCACTCTTTCATGCTGTGGGAGCTCATGGGAATGACTTCAGTCAAGGAACAGAGGAGTTGGACCACGATGCCTAAGTCTTCTGAAGAGAGGCAGAGTCTCCAGCGAGCCTGCAGCCCAGCTGAAAGTGGGTCACTTCACCACTGAGGAATGGCACTGGGTGGTACTTCAGAGACACTGCGGTGAGGGAACAGGCCCTTATTCATCACGGGGGAGATAGTGTTTTTCCTCCCCTGCGATAGATTCACTCTGGCCCGGCAGCCTCTATGGTTAGGCGTGACTTCCTGAGGGATTTTCCCTGGATTCACAGAAGGTTCCCTGAGTACCAGGGAAAGCCTGACTCACCCACAGGCCTTCCAGGGTGGGGCTGGCATGACTTGGATGCAACTTCGACTTGGCTGAACTCCCACGATGGTAATTCTCAGCCTAAAATCAGCTGCCCCAAGGAGAAATGGAAGAACGGGGTGAAGAAGAGGCCCCACGGAGGTGCTGACAGGGGCAATAAAATCTCCTCTCACAGGCTTCTAGCTGGTGCCCTAGGGTGACATGTGAGGGAGCTTGGAAAATATTTTTTTTCTCTCCAACTTCCTTTTTCCCTACAGCAGCTTCTCCAGCAAGTTCATGTCCCTGCATGGTACTAGCTGCTACCTATCCTAACAACGGCTCCCCACCACGCTTCGGATAATTGGATCCAAGCCTGGATCCTAATTTTGCATCTTAATCCTTAGCTCCGGTACGAAAAGGCTAAAGCTTCCTTTTAGTATCCTATCTTGTATTCTCTATCACTGACGTTACAAGAGCAATCTTGGTCTATTTACTGCCACTCCTGGAAGAGGCCCTTGAATTCTCACATGCTGTCACTCAGGTGCCAACACAAGCCCATATCTGATTTCTGTAAACAAGCAGGGTGATGGAGCTGCCTGGTCGCTAAGTCCCTCCAAGGAAGTCAAGGGTTTGTTTGCCGTTACTGAAAGCCCCCAGTAGCCAGACACCAGATAAAGAGACTATATCAGCTTGGCTGTGGAAGAAATGTGGTAAGTCACAGAAGGAAGGAAAGGAGACGCATGGAAGGCAATTTACCAAGGTGTCTGAATCCCAGTTCTGACTCTTACTAGTTGAGTGACTTCCAGCAATCTACTTTATCTTGTCTTTAGTTTCCTATGAAACAGGGATGGCAATAGTGTTAGCTTCACAAGAATGTCAGGATGATTCAATGAGATAGTGTGTATATAGATAGAAAATACATCTGACATAGACTTATGCCCAGGAAAAGTTAAGAATTATGGTGACAACAATGGCCTTTGAGGGGTTGCTAAAACCTTGGAAGTTCAGTGCCCTGAGAAACAACTTTCTGGGAAAAAGGGTCTATAACTTTCATTATGAGTTCTTCAAATTATTAAAAGTCCTGGAATCATGGAAAGCAACGTGAAAACATTGAGTATCGCTGAAATAAAGACAGCTGTTCCAAACAAACTGGTCTTTCCAAAGTCACAAAGACAACAATTACCAAATTGTTATCCTTGACTAAAATGTACTCCATTGCTTTCCCTCACTTAATTAAATATCCTCTTTCCTCCAAAACTCAGGTCAGCTAACCCCTTGCTGAATACCTGACTGGACCACTCAGCTGATACTTGCATAGCTCCCTCTGTACACATTGGTCCTATTTCTCCAACTTCATCCCAGCTGCTGGAAAGCAAGGCTCCAATATTACATCTTCCTTCAATGCCCGGGACAATCCTTTGCAATGTTTACTAATAGCAACTGTGGATCACTGATAATGATATTTGTCAAGGTGTATTTCTACATAGAGTATAATGAACTTCTTCTAGGTAAATTCATATAATGGACTATCCCGTCTCTACAGCACAGCATACAACGTATAAGTGCTTCGTGAGAGAGGGTTGAACAAATAGTTAAAAAATTGGGTGGCTACGAGAAAGTTATACACCAATAAATGGATAAATTAGGCAGGTAAGATCAAGAGGAAGTATTTTTTTTTAAAGATCACATATGGAGGATGTAACCAACCCTCTCAGCATTTATTTCACATTTTTCAAACATTTATAACTTGTGTACCAAAAATTCACTGGAACAATGTATTTTCATCAGGAGACCAAAGTTTAAGTCTAAAGGATCAGCCACCCTTCCATTCTGCCTGAGGACAAAGTCCAAACCATAGTTCCATTAGTTTTCCTCTTATGGTCTTAACATGAAGTGTATCACCCATCCTTGAATTGTAGATGTATAGAAGTTTCCCAGGACCACCTAGGATAAACTAAATAGAAAAGGGAAGATTCTTAAAATCAAAAGGAAAACAGCCAACATGGCAAGTAAATTATCTTCTGCGGTGATAGGGTTGGGAGAGAAAGGGGAGATGTTTGTGCAAAGCAACCACAAAATGCCATCGGAGCTATTGACGGATAAGCTGTTTCTGAAACCTCCGCTTTTTAAAGAAACCATATCAGCAGCACCAAACAACTCATTTGCGGCAGATTTGTCTTTGAACAGTTTTTTTGCAAAACGCTGATAAGTGCAACTTAACTTGAGAGAGAAACTATGTACATTATTCATTTAAACAGAGCAAATGAGAAACCATAACACATATACAACTATGGAAACAGGACAAATATGCTCGTGAGAAGGCAAACAGAGATGCTGGCTGGCTGGTTGCAGGGGACAAAATTCTAGGCAGGGCACAAAATTAAAGAAAACGTGGCCGCTGTGAGTGGAGGTGAATCTCTCCTAGGAATCCAGACTGTTGCTACTTTTCTCCAACAAAGGAGCATCTCTGCTTAAATTTCCTAAGAAATTCTAACCTGCAATTTTACAGAGCACTGATTTATTAGCTTCCTTTCTGGTCAATGTATTTTTATGATGACTGAAAATAGAACTGGAAAAATAAGTTAACTGATGCGGATCATACTGTATCTTTAATAAAGCAAACAGTGAGGCCAGATTCTGAATACGCAGTTAAGTATAGAAGCATCAGGACTTGGAAGGAATAAGGAACACGGAACCCCAAATCACCACTTGTACAATAATATCAGGGAACCCTGCACAGCTGTATTTCTCAAATTATGCTGCACAGAATATTAGTTCCGTTGGTGTTAGCAGGTGTTACGTCAAATTAATGTTCTATAGTCAAATCTCTCACTCCCTTGCTAATAAAGAAGGTCATATATACAGACACATAAGAAACAAGCTCAAAGCAGTAATTTTTTTAATGTAGACTTTATTTTTAATTGAAGTATAGTTGATTTACAATATTGTGTTAGTTTCAGGTGTACAGCATAATGATCCAGTATTTTTGCAGATTATACTCCGTTGCAGGTTATTACAAGAAAATGAGCATAATTCCCTATGCTATCCAATCTCTCCTTGTTGCTTATCTATTTTATACATAGTAGTTTGTATCCCTTAATCACATACCTTAATTTGTCTCTTCCCCCTTTCCTCTCTGTTTTGGTAACCACAAATTTGTTTTCTACATCTGTGAGTCTGTTTCTGTTTTGCATATATATTCATTCGTATTATTTTTCATATTCCACATATAAGTGATATCATACAGTATTTGTCTGTCTTTGTCTGACTTATTTCACTAAGCATAATATTCTCTAGCTCCATCCACATTGGTGTAAAGGCAGTATTTCATTCTTTTTTATGGCTGAGTAATATTCCATTCTATATATACACCACATCTTCTTAATAATCCAATCGTCTTGGCTATTATAAATAGTGCTGCTATAAACACTGGGTTGCATGTAACTTTTTGAGTTAGTGTTTTCATTTTTTCTGGATAAATACCCAGGAATGGAATTGCTGGATCACACGGTAGTTCTATTTTGAGTTTTGTAAGGAAACTCCATACTGTTTTCTGCAGTGGCTGCACCAGTTTACATTCTCAGCAACAGTGTATGAGGGTTCCCTTTTCTCCACACCTTCTCCAGCATTTGTTATTTGTAGACATTTTGATATGGCCATTATGATCAGTGTAAGGTGATACCTCATTGTGGTTTTGATTTTCAAAGCAGGACTTTTTAATAACATGTTTTAATAAATTTTCCAGGTTACATCCTAAGATTAGTCATAGCAGGTCTATGACCTACTTCTGCTTCTATTCTCAAAGTGTGGTCAAGAACACTTACTCTACAGAAATTACATAAATACATAATACATAAATAATGTACTTGGTAAAACAATTGAGAGAATTTCCATAATATATCCTTATTTTTAAGAATCACAACATACATTAGTTCATTAAAAGCTCTAAAAAGTCCTATAGGAACAAAAATCCTATTGAATCCAGCATTGCCAACATTTATCTCATCATGAAACTCTCTTCTTAATATGTAATATTTATTAATAACTTCTATAACAGACTCACTTTGGAATATCCTAGCATAGAAAAATATTTAATGACATAAATTAAAAAGTACAAACAAAAGTCAAAAAACCAAAACAAAAGTCGCAAAACAATGTACACACCATGATCCTATTTTTGTAAGATAATTACATATTTGTTTTTTCCATTTTTCTAGAACACATATTTTTGTTAGAAAAAGTATATTATCAATAACATTTTTTAAACACTGAATATTGTTTTATTTGGCATGGGAGAAAGTTATCTAGAGTATGGACCCATTTTCTAAAGTTTCCAAGCATTCCACTCACTTTTAGGGCTATAACAGGAGGCAAACACCTTCAGTGAGTGACGGCCCCGACTTGCTATGCTGGGTGTTGAATGCTGAATATTGAATGTCATGGGAAGTGCCCCAGGCTCCTATTTCTACTCCTAATTGGTGCACCTGAAAAATATACGTTGAACTGAGCTTTGAATGGCCTGCATAATTAGTATATAACAAGGCCAAATGTAAAGATGAAGTATTCCCATGCTTTTCACCCCAAACATCAACTTTAGGCACCTGACAAAATACTATTCAATTTTACCTAAATGTCACTTTCCTCCTTGCGTGAACATAAGTCCTGGGTTTCTCCCTCCCTTTGGTAGGTGGGCCAAGGATTGGGGAACAAGAAGCACTCTCAACCCAGGGAGGACCAGATGGAAGATGAGAGGTAGAAAAGCTGCATGACCCTCCACTCCCCACAAAAGAAACCAGAAACTGTGGAAAGTTTGCTATAGCAGAGAAGTGTACTACACAGGAAATGTACCATATGGAAACTCTGGTATAGCAGAGAAAGAGCTGTAGGGATTAACGAAGACCGCAGGGGATATAGCTCCCACCTTGAAGGAGCTGATAATCAAATGCTTAGAGCGGGAGGAATGTAAGTAACAGGATGCATACATTTGGGGGCTCTATTGGGATGCAGCTCTAAGTTCTGAGCAGTTAGGGAAGTGGGAAGGATCAGAGAGATGGAGAATAATGTAGCACAAAGGAGACTGACCTGAAAAGGCAGGGTAAACAGATCCAACGAAAAGTGTGTGTGCGCATGCCTGTGTGAAGCACTCCTGAGGCTCGCTGCTAGAGGTGTAGGACCAGGTCCGCACCCTCAGGAAGCAGGATTTCTGGTTGGCTAGATGGCATACCTAGAGAAACATTCAAAATAAACAAATAAATAAATAATAGAAACAGTATGTAATTCGGTTCTAAATGAGGGGATAGAGCCTGGCACAGAGCCTGGAAAATAGGTACTTACCATATGTTTATTGGATTTAATTAGATCCAGAAGCTGTCAGAGGGCTAGACAGGAGATCTCTGCAGAGTTATACAGGAAATGAGGATTCCTATATAAACGATAACCGACAGAAACAATGGCATAGGTGGTGAAATGAGCCTTTGGAACAAGATGAGGAGAAGGCAATTAGAAAAGTTTTTATTTATAAAAATCCACAGATTAAATTTGACCAGAAAGGGACAATAGAACCACTTTTATGCTCTAAGAAGGTAAGTGACAATCAAAGTAAGTCCTGAGGACCACAGTTGCTGGTGAGAATAATTGACGAGAGATGAGCTTTGAATGAGGCAGACCAAAGACAAGCCTATTTCTAATATTACTTTGGATCGACTGTTAGGAATTAATGGTAGACTCAGTGTGATGGATGGGAAAAAAGAGCATATTTGGGGCTCAGCAATTAATGGTAGACTCAGTGTGATGGATGGGAAAAAAGAGCATATTTGGGGCTCAGCAAACACAGTTCATTTATTCTCAAAATCTGGTTGGGCATTCAACAGCAGGTAGAAATATATGTTTTTTTATAATAAAAAGTTTTAATAATAAACACTTTATTATAATTTTTATAATAAAAAGGCATGTAAAATGTTTCATTATTTGCTACACTTTGAACTATTAATTCTAGTACAATAAAAATACGTATGTGCAAGCACACGTGTACTTGACACTGTGAGAATCCTGACTGATATATAGAATCCAGGAAAACCAACAAGTATCAGCATAGGCTTGAAGAGCAAAGTCTGAACAGGAAAAAAGATACCCATTGCACAGGCATCATCTTTTTTTTAAATTTTTTTTTCAAGGATAGTTGATTTACAATGTTGTGTTAATTTCTGCCATACAGGAAAGTGATCAAGTTATACATATATATACATACGTTTTCATATTTTTTTTCCATTATGGTTTATCACAGAATATTAAATATAGTTCCCTGCACCATACAGTAGGACTTTGTTGTTTTGGCATCATCTTAACAGGGAGAAGTACCAGGAGGACATGGCTGAAACTTTTGTTCTCGGTACATTTTCTAAGTGATCTGCGTCCACGTGGGAGGTGAGCCTTCACAAAACGAATTCGTGTTTTCTGGTGCTTACAAAGCAGACTGCCACGGAGGCTGACCCAGGACAGCTCTAGTCGTACGGCCAGGTCTTGTATGCATTAGCCTATTGCTCAAATACGAATGTCCTATTCAGCTTTCTTGCCTGTCAATTGCAAAGGCCATGTGGCACGCACATCAGAGGTGAGAGGACGAGATTGTTGCCTATTATGGCAAAAATCCTCCCTTCACCACAAGCAGAGCCACAAACGTTTCCAAACCACAAAACAAAACTCACCTATATAAGCTATAAATACTTCAGTTGTGTGCATTTGTACAATGTTAGGCATAGCTGGGTATGTTTGTTCTTTCATACATCTGTCCTCCCTTGTTTGGGGAAGTAGACCTTGAAGAGTATGACCCTATCCATCTCGGTTAGTGTCAGCTCAGTGTCAAAAGTATATGGTCATGGTTTTTTGCTGCAGATTTTTGTTTAGAGTGAAGCTCTGAAGTGCATTCTGAACCAGGCTTTGTGTGAGTTATCAACTAATCATCTATTGCTAAAATCTCAAAGAAAAATGTGCAAGTTGGAGGAGCGGAAGAAGGCAATAATTGCTTCTATTTTATATGATATTTGTTAATTAGACTAAGAATCTCCTCATCTTCTCTTTCAACCTAGAAATTTTTAAAAAGAAGAAGAATATAGGACCTTCTACTTCCAGGATGATTTCCACACATTAAGTTTCACCACTCATTTAATTTCATAAAGGCATTTTTATTCCTGAAATATTTACTCCAGATAAGAAAATCTCTCATCACAACTGTGTGAAATCGCACCCAAAGAACACATTTTGGCAGTGTCTCTTGCCCAAAGAGTGGGACTCAGTATCAGGACTTGTTTTTCTCCCCAAGACAGATACCACCAATGTTAGACTGCATTCGCAATGGAAATCAGCGCTTGGGCACTGAATCCAGCCACAGAGGATTTGGCAAAAAGGCTGTAACCTCTTCTCTCTCCTCACCAGTGACAATCCCACCACA
Source organism: Globicephala melas (assembly GCF_963455315.2). NCBI lineage: Eukaryota > Metazoa > Chordata > Mammalia > Artiodactyla > Delphinidae > Globicephala > Globicephala melas. The sequence continues at coordinate 115,895,735 of NC_083318.1, read as the reverse complement.
GTTTTCCATCCGTTGGTGACCTCCATCCTGGATTACCTCAATGCTCTTTGCTCAGGGCTATGGTTAAAGACCTCCCAGAAGCTCCAGCTGTTGGTACAGAATGCACCAGTTGTCTAGCTGCTAACGGTCATAGGCTGACGTGACTGGAGTGTCTCTGAATCCCCAGGGCCCACCTGGGTCAGGCTGGTGGTCCCAAGCCCTTTCATCAGCTGAGTTACCGAGTTTTTCAAGAAGTATATCAGGCTCGTTGATATTTTGCCATTTCTGAATCTCCATGGAAGTTCACCGCTTCTTGGCAAGGAGATGGGTTGAATAGAGGTAAGAGGTAGAAAACACTCTTGAGAATGGATAGATGTTAAAGGAAGTGTTGGTGAGTTCCCTCAGCTATGCACATGAACTAGGCAAGAAGTTGGCAGTAAAGAAAGTATGATTCTCTCTGAAAGGATGTCATGGAATGCATATGTGTACCAGCTACAGATTCTACAGCAAGATGGCCTTCCTATCCAGGTCCTATACCATCACAACAACTAATTAAGATTTTGAAGAAAATGAGTATGAAATAGCAATTTTCACCAGAGAATACATACAACTTGATTCTGCTTCCTCTGGTCTTCAATGAAATCCAAGATTATCAGCTAGCATCCCAGGTCTGTTGACTATGGAGATATGATTTTACAAAAAAAAAAAAAAAAAAAAAAAGCAAGGCAAAATGTCATTGTCCTTAAATGCTTCACTCCCAAAAGGTTGCTTTTATAAAACACTTGCTTTGAAATCAGAAACAGAAATCAGTGCGCCGATTACATGAAAGTCTTTGATGTACTCAGTGGTTATCTAGGTTCTACTATTTTTGGTTTTGAACTAGTCAAAGTTTATTTAAAGCTGGGCATTAGAAGACAATTTTAAAACATTGAGGATAACTAAAATAACACTGTGCGTACACTATATGAAGGTTTACTAAAATAGTTGTCAGGCATGCGTCATCGAGATAATTTCTGTTCCACTCAGACAAATCAGTTATGATTGCTGACGGCAAAACTGGAGTTGGGCTCTAGGAAGACAATCCTTATGCAAATGGCACATTCAGCCTCTAGCACTGTGACAGAAGAGTCTAATGAGTCGGCAGAATGACCTACCCAGGTATTAGGGTGAAATCATCCACTATCCAAAGAGAAAGATGTTCATAATCAAGCATGTCAAGTTAATGGACACTCATAAGGTGTGAGTTAAATGAATTAGCTAGATTCATATAACAAATTCCCAGGATGTTGTTTAGTGCTAGTAAGTGTATTACGGTAACTCTGTAGAAATCGCTACTGTCTGTATTTCAGACATTCCCAGGAGTGCTAGCAAAGAGGAGCTTAGGACAAATTGGTGTATTCAATGAAGAGAATTATATGAGGAAATGCATGTTAAATTATACTGACACTGATACTACACATGTGTTACAGGGATACTGCTCATATGCTTCTCCCTAGAAAGACCTGGGGCAATCCTGATTCCCCATGAAGCCCCCGTCACATTACTTACATTCATTCTGGTCTCCGCACTGGCTCAGCCAGTTACCAGCTACAAGGCCACGTGTCTGCCCACACATTTGCTACAAGTGTAATGATCTTGCCAATGGCTTCACCATTTAAGGACTCTGCCCCATGGGCAGATGCCCGTTGCCTGACATTACATCAGGGTCAACTTCCCGTCATGTTCCCTCCTTGCATTGAAAGACCCTTTGGGGAATTCCCCAGTGGTCCGGTGGTTAAGACACCTCCCTGCCACTGCAGGGGGCACGGGTTCTATCCTTGTTTGGGGAAACTCAGATCCCACATGGTGTATAGCCAAAAACTAAACTAAAATAAAGACCTTTTGGACTCAGTGCCGTAAGAACATTCCTTTGGTTCTTCTTGTCCCTAAGGGTCACCATCCTTCAGAGTCAAGGACCTTGTTCCTAACATTCCTGGTTGCCTGAGATTTTTTTTTAAACATTTTTTTTTTAAAAAATAGAGTTATTTATTTAGTTAGTTAGTTTTGGCTGCGTTGGCTCTTCGTTGCTGCACACGGGGCTTTCTCTAGTTGGGGTGAGCGGGTGCTACTCTTTGTTGTAGTGCGCGGGCTTCTCATTACGTTGGCTTCTCTTTGTTGCTGAGCACGGGGTCTAGGCGCGCGGGCTCAGTAGTTGTGGTTCACGGGTTCTAGAGCGCAGGCTCAGTAGTTGTGGCGCATGGGCTTAGTTGCTCCGTGGTACGTGGGATCTTCCCGGACCAGGGCTCAAACCCATGTCCCCTGCACTGGCAGGCGGATTCTTAACCACTGCGCCATCAGGGAAGCCCTGCCTGAGATTTTAAAAGCCTGTTCAGCGACTAGCGGCAGTCTGTATAGAATGTTTGCCAGTCTGCAGCAAAAATTAGGAGGGAAACAAAGGGCAAGAGAGTGATTTGTATTTTTTCCTAAATTTAAATGTATACTCTGTAAAAGCTATCAATAGCTTAACTTTAGGTACTTCCTGCCTTTCTACTTTTTGGTGTTCTTTCTTCTGAAAAATGATGGGCATCGGTTGATTGCAAGTTTTCCTTAATGGCCGGGCTTTGCTAAATATAAAGATGAAATTCACGTTATTCCCTCTCTTCCTTCCTTCCTTCCTCCCTTTCTCCTCTCCTCCTCCTCCTTTCTTTGTCTCTCACATTCGTTTGTTCATTTTTTTAATTATTTCGCTATTTTGTGAACTTCAAAGCTGTGGAAAATATGGCGTCTTGGACTCACTGGTCACCAGGCTGTATTGATGGAGTGTCAATGTCCACCTTGTACTGATCGTACTGTTCGTACTGTTCCATTCAAACCTCTTCAACATGTACTGAAATCTACCTCCACGCATTATCAGTGTGCGAGGAGAAACTCTGTATTTTCCATGGAGGGACTCGGGTAAGAGTATCTGGAAAGAAGGAGAGAGAGACAGAGGCAGAGAGAGAGAGAAGGGAGGGAGGGAGGGAGGAAGGAAAGAAGGAAAGGAGAAAGGAAAGGAAGAAAGGAAAAGGACAAAAGAGAAAAGAAAAGAAAAGAGATTCTGTTATGCGGTCTCTCGTGTTTTCTGTTCAAATGTCCCCTCAGTCAGGCTCAGCTTTGTTGCTGTTTGAAGCTGACTAGAGACTCATTATCTCCTCCATAAGGTATACGTTTGGGCTAAACACGCACCACTGGAATAAATTCAGTGGATCCAGAGAGGCTGCGGGTCACTTTCGCTCCAGCCAACTCCAGAGTGACTAGATCACTGCCGTGACAGCTCCTTGTTGACAGAATAAATCAGAATGTGGAAGCTTGTGAGGATACGTAAAGACCTGGAGCTGTCCCGGGGACAGCCTGCTCTCCCCAAAGATGCTAAAGTGGTAGATGAATAAGAAGGAAAGCAGCCCAAGTTCTCATCCCAGACCTGCACCATCTGGCGGTGTGATCCTGAGGGTGTCAGTTTATAATTTCTCATTTTCTTTACCTATAACAACTGAAGGTTGCAGCCTATCCGGTAAAAATGCCAGAATATGGTGAACCAGGTCTGTTTGTGTCGCCTCTCAGGGCCGCTGAGGACAGGCACGCCCCTCAGTGAGATTGTGCTCAGTCCCCCTCAGACAGAGCTCCAGGGGTGAAGTACAGCAAAAGACACTATTATTAATTTCTAAACACTAGGGGCCAGCAACCAATATTACAATTATTCATTCAAATTTCAGCTACAGACTAGAAAGAGAAATCCTTTGTTTCTATAACAATACTTACTTCAAGGCACCTGACACATTTCTATTTCCATTGATATCAGAAACAAAGTAAGGATGGCAATTCTGCCACCATCATTAAGGATTACTTGGAAGTTTTAGCCCGTAGATTCAGATGTTAAGCATAAACAAGACAATTCACTCCTTAAAGGGGAGGCACAAACTATCTTAGTTTCTCATATGATTGTCTGTCTTTAAAAAGCCAATGTAAGCAATTGGCAAGCAATTAAAAGTAATAAAAGCATTAGAGCAAAGGAGAGTGAACAGTCAAAAAAATACAAAGTCAATGATTTTTAAAATTATTAAATTGCTGAAGGGATTATTTAGAGAATTAGCAGCATGGGAGTGGAAGTAGGCATTGCTGGCTGGTGATCGTTAGTTAGAGAGGCAGACAGGGACTCCCCCATCCCCCTTCACCCGCCCCAGGGAAGAAGGAAAAGGAGTAAAGGCAAAGACTGGGGGCAGTGGGGAAGCTTGGGTGGGGTTGAGGTAGGTATCTAGTTAAAGTAGAAATTGAGGGAGAATGCAAAGAAGGAACCAAACTGGTTTTTCAGAATCTTCAAATCTAGGCAGAGAAACTTAGACCTGGTTCAGAAAGAAAATAGTCCGCAAGAACTAACAGAGGAAAAACAATGCTGGTGCAACTGATGATTAGAAGTCCATTGCTCCCCTCCGTTTCCTCAAGTTTCTGTTACTTTATGGTGAAGATTAGAAACTTCTGGCAAATATCGTTAAGCTGTGTTTTCTGGTTAAGATTACTTTCTTCCATAAGTATTTGTTGGCAATCTACCCGGCCCTGGGCATGTGGCAGTCAACAAGATAAATGCCCCATCATATGAAAATGGAAAGTGTACCATGTCTCTAGATAATGTTGTGAAGATAGAAATTCTTCTAAAATAAAAGTTTTGATCTGATACATTCCTAATCTGAATGGGGAACGTCTTTCATGGGATAAAAATCAACAGAAGAAATTAAGAAGGTGTGGACAGATTCAAAACCATGAAATTTTTAAATATCAGTTTGTCAAAGCTTCTAAATTAAAAAGAGAAAACAGGAGAAAACATAAGAAAATAGATTTGCTTAATCTAAGCAAATATCAACCTAAAAGTTGGTACTAATAATTAAACAAATGGAGAGCAAACAGAAATAATTTTTGCAACAAACATGTATGTTCTGACTATGACGCAGACACTGACTTGATAAACCCAAAAGATGTGATCTGATCTGACACTGCTATGGTCTGAATGTTTGTATCGCCCCAAAATTCATATGTTGATATCCTAACCCCCAAAAAATGATGCTCTGAGGAGGTGGGGCCTTGGGCAGGTGCTTAGGTCATGAGGGTAGAGCGCTCAGGAATGGGACTGGTTCCCTTATAAAAGAGGCCCCAGGGAGATCCCCAGCCCATTCCACCATGTGAGGACCCAGCAAGAGGGCCTTGCCTGTGAACCAGGAAGAGGGTGCTCACTAGACAGCACGACCATGCTAGTGCCTTGATCTTGAACTACCCAGTCTCTAGAACTGTGAGAAATAAATTTCTGTTGCTTACAAGCTACCTTGTCTGTGATATTTTGTTATCGCAGCCTGAATAGACTGACAGACACACAACCATATTTGCACACTCAGAGAAACACTGTATTTTTATCATGCTTAAATTCAAAAAAAAGATTTTACTGAAAATAACTGAATGTAATAACATTAAAACGTCTATATTTTAAAGATGAGATGTGGCTAGTAAAGATTTAAAAAGCAGTTCAATTCAATTTGAAACCATTCTGTCCCACCCGCCCCTGTTTGGTACAACTTTCAATTCCTTTGTTGATCTTATTTGAAAGTGCTACTTTGTGTCACCCTATTCTCCTAATTTTGAGTTAAATTGGCTTCCTGAGTTGCCTGATTCAGGAACATCTGAGCTTTTTCTTTATATCAAATCCTCTTTTCTTCCACTCTAATTATAAATGCTAACTCTTATCAAAGGTTTCCTATATATGCTTTCTCTACTAATTAGGTAAAAGATTATTTTTGTCCCGCTCTTTCCTGAAAGTAACGAAGAAATCTACAAGGAGATTAGGTGGACTGTCTCCATGTCAGCAATATGAATTTCACCGCTTTTCACATCTCGAGGTCTGTCTCAATTTGTCTGCCTCTCTCTATTTCCCTGCTTCAACTCAGTTATGCTGTATTTCCTGAATTCTAAGAAACACATTACTTTTCACTTTTTAATATTTCTAAAATTGGAGTTTTCATTGAATTTGCCAAAGTTTCCTTGTTACCTTTTATTCATTATCTTAATTGCAATGCAGCAGTCCTTTTTAATAAAGACAGCAGCTTATATTCAATATAAAACTTGTAAAATATAAAACACACTTAATACAAAACTATTTTCTCCAAGGGTGAATCTGCCCCTCACTGAAAAAATTTTAAAACACTTTTAAAAAAACTTAGTAAGATGTTGCTAAATTTCTTTCATTATTTAGACTTTAAATAATCCCTCTAAATTTTGAAGAACGTATATTACAAATTTTTTTCCCTGGCATTCTTATAAAAGAGATTCTGGAAGACCTGGAGAAACAATGAACTACTTAGAAGTTGGGAGGAACATTCTTTTGCAAGGAGACACCTGCTTTGTTGAAAATAACTGGGCTGCTATTCAGCTGATGCACTTACGAGGCAAAAATGATTGTGTCCATTTTGATTGTTGAGCGCCATGTGCACCTGGCATTACACACTTTGTAAGTCACCCAGCTGTGCGTTGGTGGATGTTTAACAACTGGCCTTCTAGGGGGAAATGGGGACAGGGAGGGGAAGCCTTGATGTGTAGCATCTCCAATTTCCCTGATTTCCCATCACAGCCAATTTTAAGCTAACAACATCCCTGAACACAGAGTTGGGAAGAGATGCGCACAGGCTCTCCTAGTAGATTCCAGAACCCACCTGAACTGAATTCCTGGAAAAGAGACATGATAAGCTACTGCACGGTTGAAGGAAGCCTCAGGCTGGTATCCAGACTTACTGAAGGAGATGAATTAAGGTAGGGGAGCAAGGGCAGAAATTTGGGTGGGAAGGGATAACTGTCTGAGTCAGAGGTTCAACAGATTTTATTGGGAAAAAATTGTCTAACTGTGTTTTTTTAGGTTATTTAGTGTGTATATGTAAACACCCTCATCCTTTTCATCTATGAAGTCTTTGTAAACGCTGCATTGCTCACTAATGCTTTGGGATGAATTTTGGTTGGGGGAGTGTATGAATTGAAATAATGTGCAGAGTCCTGCTTCAAGATTGGTGCAGGACTAAAACTGAGGCTGACTGTGCCTCAGTAGCCAACGTGCGTGTTAACAGTAATTGAAGAGGACAAAAAGTAGAAGAGAGATTAGGTGGAAGCTTTCCAAGAAAGAAGAAGTAAAAAGGGTTTTTTTTGTTTGGTTGTTTCTCTCCTGCTAGGGAGTTTCATTTTACATGGCTGGCCATACAGGATGATTGAGAAATGGCAGAGGAAAGGATAGTGTAAAATGCAGGAGTTTTGGGCTTCCCTGGTGGCGCAGAGGTTGAGAGTCTGCCTGCCGATGCAGGGGACGCGGGTTCGTGCCCTAGTCCGGGAGGATCCCACGTGCCGTGGAGCGGCTGGGCCCGTGAGCCACGGCCGCTGAGCCTGCGCATCCGGAGCCTGTGCTCCGCAGCGGGAGAGGCCACAACAGTGAGAGGCCCACGTACCGCAAAAAAAAAAAAAAAAAAAAATGCAGGAGTTTTCATTGGCTTTGGGGACTATACGGCTAAACCAACAGTGTTATGACATCATTAGCCAAATTTTCTATGTTCCTGTGATGCAAAAATTGATCCAATTTTTAAATAATTTTTAAAAATTGAAGTATATTTGATTTTTAAAAATTGAAGTATAGTTGATTTACAATTTAGTTTCAGGTCTACAGCAAAGTGATTCAGTTATACATACATATATATACATATATGCTATATATGCAGTGCTATACAGTAGATCCTTGTTGGTTATGTATTTTATATATAGTAGTGTGTATCTGTTAATCCCATACTCCTCATTTATCCCTCCCCCAACCCCCCTTCCCCTTTGGTAACCATAAGTTTGCAAAAGTTGATCCAATTTTGATCCAATCTGATATAGCCTTCTAACCACAACTGGCCCCTTCATGTTAAAGTATTTAAGAATCTCTTCTGGATAGAACTTTATAAATTGCGTACAGTTCCTCAATTCTTTTCCAAGATTTTTACCTGAGACAGTTTCATAGTAAAGTCAGAGGGACTCTGTGAGACAAGGTATCCACACATCTGACTAACTTATCGCCGTTTTACATAAACCGGAAAAATGAGGGGCAGAGAAATTGAAGGGATTTGTCCTCAAGCATCGCCTTTGTCAGAGGATAGACCTGGAAATAGAAGCCTGCCTCCGGACTTCTGGATCTGTGCTCTTTCTTCCAGACAATATTTATCTGGCTCTGCAGCAAGCTCTTGGGTGCACCGAGGCCACTAGAAACAGGGAAAGGAGGTAAGGTTATACTTTGGTGAGATTTTGCACGTTGCTTGAGAGACAATTTCTGCATTGGTTCTCTTCTGAACGGTGGAGCAAGTGGAGAGGAGGACTGGATGGGGCTGTTCTCTGTGTGGTCCAGAGGGCTTCACTGAAGGAAGTGGGCCCTTCCGGCCACAGTTCTACCAGGAATCCTTCTTTCCCCTTATAGTAAAGCCCTGTTTATAAATATATGCGCACCCATACGCAAACATATACATCCCTCAAATGTCCAGAGCAGTTCTGTATCCACAGAGATAAATACACAAAGAAGAAACATGACAGAGACAGATGGATATAGAAGTATTTTTAATTTTTTAAGAAAACATTTGCCTGCTTTGGGGAGAAACAGTCGGTTCTAAGGGAAAGGAAACCTGTACTTAGGCTAAACTTCCTCAGGATTAATTATTACTGTATTTGAAATCCAAATGACTTGACCCATCATTAGTGGATAAGTGTAGGCCAGGGAATAAATATCCACTGTGTCCACAGTAAGACAGGTATCCATACCAAGTTCAAAGGCCCCTGGACTTTACCACACACACATTTAGGCCATCTTTAGAGTTGTGACGATGACGAAAACTTGGATGTATTCTGAAAGCCCAAGGAGGCAGCCAGCACAACCTCAGCCTAATTAGCAGAAACCACAGGTATAACCAGCTGCTGGGCCATTCACGTAACCAATCCTTGAGCCAGATGCCACTTTTGGAAAAACATACCTCAGTGCTCTTCATTGAAATTCCGTCCCTGGGCTCATAAAGAGGGTACTGTGTGAGCAACACAGGCCTGGCTTGGGGCAACTGGGGCCATTCTGTGAGATATAGTGAGAGGCTCTGCTCTGCCTTCCAAATGGCCGCTGATTGTAAACAGGCTGTTCAGTGCGCCTGGAACACGGCGCAGGCCCAGCCACAGAGTTTTCATGCACGCCTGGGATCCTCACTGTACTCTGACTTGTGTAGGAAAAGGATCAGATGAGTCTAAAATCTCCTATGAAGTAAATGAATGAAGAAGTGTTTTATCAATAAAGTTTCATTTACACCTCACACACATATCACTCGAATGACAAAAGCCCAGGAACACCTCACATCTTCTTTCGAACATATGTCTTTTTTTTTCTATTAATAAACAGAGTCCAGACCTCAAACACTTGTGTACTTCAAAAGTGTTATTTGAAGATGGTGGCATTTGTTGAATTGAATTCATGCACTTGGCTTACAAAAGGTTCTCTTTACTCCACTCTATTTAATGTAACTGCAAATCAACTACCAATTCTTCCCTTGAAGGAAACATTTAATGATATAAATGGATTTTAAAACAATTTGGTACCATAACCCATACATGTTGACACTCAATGTTTTTAATATATGCAAGGTCATAATTCAATCTTAATACACTGTCTCTTATTTTGAGCATTTTCTATAGAAATATCTACCCTGGAGAGCAACGTTCAGCAACAAAACTAAACAGGTCAGATCACAAAAGAACAGTTAGTTATAAATACAGTTTTACTACTCAGTACAAAAAAAAATGTGTAGAACATATAAAAATTGGTGTGATATCTTTCCAGGGTTGGTGAGAGGAGCTTATTTTAAAAAACTGAAAACCAAAGGCAAAAATGGCAGAAGAGTTAAGAACATAATTTCATGGTATGTAAAATATTGGCAGAGGATAGCAGGGTGTCACACCTACTTTCAGTTTGCCAGGATACACGCTCTATTCTCTTAATCCATTTATATCCATATTGAGTTTTCTATCCAGATTCCTCATTCTCTAGATGATTTCCCAAATTATTTCCTCTCTATATCATGATTTCCTATTTTTCTAGTGAAATTGTCTAATGTTCATGATAAAGCAATATACAGAGCTATCTTTGCAGTGAACTAACATGCCCTGATGTCCTGATGAGAAAAATATTGTTGGGTTTACTGGAATAAATCAGAGTTCATCAAGCGAACTTCATTCCTCCCATCTCTACTGCCCACTCTGACCCTCTCACTTGTAGTGGCCACAGAGCCTCATGCTCCAAGAACAGGGGAGATGAGTGTAGACTAGCATTTAACCAGAAACTACATCATCAAAAGAGACTGCACACATTATAAGGCATGAGCAGTACAGTAGAAAGATGGATAAAAATGAAATATGTTCATATTAAATATACCAAAGAAAAATAAGAAAAAGTAACAAAGAAATCAAGTAAAAGAATACGGAAATTTCTATGAAGGTTTCAGATAGGCTCCAAAGCCAGTTACTTAACCCTCCAAATGCTTTAAATATTTCTTATGCATTTGTGTACTTGGGCAGCAATGGGCCTAGCTGAAGATTGGACTTCTTAAAATTAACAAAGGAGAGAATATTGATAGGCAGTGAGAGTATCTGACACAGATGGCAATTATAACTGTGATTTTATCTTTTAAATTGAGCTAAAAAAAAGTGAAAATATTGACTGAAATGTGTTTCTATTCCAATGTTTTCTCTTTTAGCTTAAATAAGATATTGCATGTGGGAACTGTTAAAAGGAGTAAAATGACTAAATAATTCTAAAGAGGGATGTTTTTGTTTCCTCCTTTTATGGTGAGTGGCTTTGAAAGTACCTGTGGTATCAGGTTATTAAAGAATCACTGAATCATGAGCTAAAGGATAACTTTACATAAGAGAGTCAGAGATGTTTAGGAAACACAGGCAGAATATCAAAGGGATTTGACATCAACTTTGATGGTTGAAGGTAAGCACATTTTGAGGCTAGCATAAGGCCATGATTTTTGATAGAATATGCTTTTATTTTCTGAAAACAGGGACAGATCTATTTTGTTCTTTCACAAGACCAATCGTTAAACTCATTCAGTGTTATATATAAGAAAAACCAAGATAATTAGCTGTGTATGTAATGAAAAATAGCATTAAATTAAGAAAAGAAAAAGTACATTCGAGTCTTTGTAATGTAATCAGGTTCTAGAAAGAGTCAAATGTTAATAATGAAAAAATGTATCTTGTTTCAAAGAGTACAGTTGACCTCTGATCTGGACAAGATAGTGGAGATCCATTTTTCCCTATTCCTCCTTGGCTAGGCACAACTTTAAACCCAGAAATGGCATGAGAAACACCAAAGAAGGACTCTGAAAGTTGGTAGGAAGAAAGAGCACTTCGTTAGAGCCACAGGACTGGAAAAATCACACAGCAAAAGGACATCTTATGCCTCCTCAACCAACAAAAGAAGGCTACTCAGACCATCATTTCCCAATACCTGACCTAGCAACAGAAGGTAACCCAGTTAGTCTCATTACTCCTCTGGACTGAATGAGACTCCCTCTGACAACATCAGGTGAGCCCAACAAAACCCATAAGGGAATTGTCTGAGAGGTTCACAAACAATAAGCAGTGAGGAAAAGCCTTCTCCTCTCCCATAAGACCTGAGACTCCCTTTTTCCACCTAGAGACACAAAGACAGGAGGGAAAAATCAGTAAGAGGAACCCAGCTACAGAAAACAGCCCGGTCCAGGAAGCTTCTTGTCCCTGTGGGCCCAAGTCCCTCCTCCCCAACCTAGAGACACCAGAGTAGCCTGGAGGCAGTGATAGGGGGACCCCAACACACCCTCACCCACTGAGAGACATCTGGAGGCAGTGCCTGGAGAAATCCCTCTTCCACCTCAGATAGCATCAGCAGAAAATAGTGGGATCCTCAGTGGCCCCAGATAAACCAAGAAGACCAAAATAACATTGTAAAGGATCTGAAAATTAAACTTCCAGTGAAATAAAAGCCTACAAATGTAGGGCAAGACCCACATGCTAACTTTAAACAGCATGACTGCCAGCCAAAATAAAAGATTTAAATGGACCCCAGAATCTCCTAACATAATAGATAAAAATATTGAGGACAAAGTAGAAAATTATATGTCATACCAAGAACCAAGAAAATCACAACCTCAATGGGAAATGACAATCTACTGACACCAACATTGAGAAGAGTCACATGTTGGAATTACTTGACAAAGATTTAAAAGTAGTAATCATAAAAATGCTTCAGCAATCAATTACAAATTCTCTTGAAACAAAGGAAAAAATAGAAAAATCTCAGCAAAGAAAGTTATATTAAGAAAACCAAGTAGAAATTATAGAACGGAAAACATACAATAATAGAAGTAAAAATCTCACTGGATGGACTAAATAGTAGAATGGAGATAACAGAAGATCAGTAAATTTGAAGACAAAACTGTAGAATTCACCAAATCTGACCAACACAGAGAAAACAGACTGAAAAAATATATATACAGAGACTTAGGGACCTGTGAGACAATAACAAAAGAGTGGTGCAAAAGAGTATTTAAAGAGATAATACTGAAAACTCCCCCAATTTACAAAAGACACAGACTTACAGATCCAAGAAACTGAGTAAACCCCAAACAGGATAAACCTAAAGAAATCCATGCCAACATTTCATAGTTAAACTTTTGAAAACTGAAGACAAATAAAAAATCTTTAAAACATCCAGAGAAACAACAGATTACCTACAGGGGAACAATAACTTAAATGACAGCAGATTTCTCATCTGAAACTATGGAAGCCAAAAAGAAGTGGCAGAATATTTTTCAAGAGCTGAAAGGAAAAACTGTCCACCTAAAAACTGTATCCAGTGAAACTACCCTTCAGAATAGAGAAATATGTACATTCTCATACCAAGGAAAACTAAAGGAATTTACTGCCAGCCAACCTACCATTAAAGATTGGTTAAAGGATTTTCTTCAGACAAAACGGAAATGATAAAAGAAAGGCTCTTCGAACATCAGGAAAGAAGGAACAATGGAAAGAGCAGAAATCAGTTTACAACAGACTATGCTTTTCCTCATAAATTTTATAAAACACAGCTGATATTTCAATAAAAAATTATAGCACCGTCTCATACTTAAGACAATGATATTTAAAAGTGAGGAAGATAAAGTGATGTGAGGTTAAATAAAAGTGAGGTTTCCACACTTCCCTTGAACTAGTTATATGTTGATACCAGTAGACTATAAGTCACATGTGTATATTTTAACACCTAGAGTAGCCACTATGAAAACTATACAAAGAGATAACACACAAAAACACAAGTAAATAAAAATGGATTTTAAAAATTGTTCAAATAACTCATGGGAGAGCAAGAAAAGAGAAAGAGAAGGAACAAAAACCATAAAAAACAAAGAGGAACAAATAGTAAAATGCCCTACTTAAGTGTTACCATATCAATAATTACCTTAAATGTAAATAGTCTAAATATATCAATCAAAGGACAGAGATTGTCAAGAGGATTAAATAAAATGATGAAAATATATACTGCTTACAAGAAACTCACTTCAAATTCAACAACATAGAGACGTTGGAAGTAAAAAAATGGGAAAAAAGTGCTATGAAAACAGTAATTTAGAAAATGTTAAATAGAAGTGGCTCTATTAAAATCAATAGACTGCAGAGCAAAGAAAATTACTATAGACAAAGAGAGACATCACATAATGATAAAAGAATCAATCCACCAGGAAGAGAGGATCCTAAATCAGTACGTACTAAACAAGAGAACATCAAAATGCATGGTCAAAAACTGATAGAGCTCAATTCTAAGATGCATATTTTTGGTTGCCAGAGGTAGGGGGTGAGGGGGTGGGCAAAATGGGTCTGGAAAATCATTAAAATGCACACTTTTTTCACATTGAATGTTTCTGAAACGGGGATACTTCTTAAAATAGATGAAAACTTTAACGTGAAAATGCTGTTATTTTTAGAAAGCTATCATTAAGTCAGTGTCACACTTTACACTTCAATAGTGTCTTAGAAATGAGGAAATGTGATGATTGCCTCTTATTGTTTCAAAAGTGTGAGTCTTGCTTCATGTTAGGCAAAAAGAAAGAAATCAATATTAGTGATAGATTGACAGACTCTTGGAATTCCATTCATTCCATAAGCTAAATTTCTAAATCAAAACAGACACAAACATACCAAATGATTAGTAAAAGTTTACCTTATTGTTAAGACAAAAAAAATGCAAAATCTGAAAATACTATCATTAAGTCAGCTTATAAAACAAGAACAACAAATAGACTTTGTTTTTTACATTGATCAGAATTTTCATCCAACAGCTTAATGTTACTGTTTTAACTGCACATTTCACATTAACCAAACAGTGTGAAATTGCTCAGACTGTAGGTTGGATTTTGCTTTTGTTTGAAAGAATGAGTAGCAGAAAAGCCAAAGTTTAACTAATATCTGCTGATGCTATGTGTATTGGTTAGTGGACATTTACTTCCAACATCAGTTCTAGAATTCCCCTAATATCTTGAACAAATGGTGATATCTACAAGTGTGGCTTTAGTCATTCTACTCTGGTTGCCCTTGATCTTGAATTTCTTGAGTCCTGGAATAACTACTGTGTTCTGTTGTCTGTACTTGGGGACCATTGCTAAGCTCAGCCAAGCATTTTAGCAAGAATTTGCACATGAGGTGCAAATATGTTGTTGTTTTGTCCATTTTAAAACATACATGCAGAATCTTTATGTATTCTTCTTTGACTTGCTTATTTCCCCCTCAGTTATGTTTCTAAAGTTCATATACGTTGCTCCTTCATTTTTATTGCTGTTGAGTTTTCCATTGTATTTTCACAGTTTATTTGATCACTCTATTCTTTTGTTGTTGTTGTTGTTTGTTTGTTTGTTTGTTGCGGTACGCGGGCTTCTCACTGTTGTGGCCTCTCCCGTTGTGGAGCACAGGTTCCGGACACGCAGGCTCAGCGGCCATGGCTCACGGGCCCAGCCGCTCCGCGGCATGTGGGATCTTCCCGGACCGGGGCACGAACCCGTGTCCCCTGCATCGGCAGGCGGACTCTCAACCACTGCGCCACCAGGGAAACCCATGATCACTCTATTCTTAATAGGTATTTGGAGTGTTCTGATGAACAATACTCCTATATGCATTCTTATATTTGCCTACTACTAAACAAACGTAAGAGTTAATGTAGAACACCTCCCTGGACATTGATTCCTGAGATGCAGGTATGTATCTGTAAACTTGATTAGGTGGTACTGAATCGTTTCCAAAGTAGCTATACAGTTTTAAACTCTCAGCAGCAGAGTATGAAAGTTCCTAGTATTTGCTGTCCTCACAAATGCTTGGCATTTTCCAACCATTTACTTTTTGCCAATCAGTATCTATGCAATAGCTCTTATCTTTCTTCCATTCTTTATGTTATCTCTTTAATTATTTTAAATTCAATAATTTTGTGGTGTCTTTATATTTTCTCATTAACTCTTTTTCATAGAAGTTTGTTTCCTCAAGTACTTTGTGACTTTTTATTGTGAATTTATCTTCAGTAGAGGTTGTTCCTGTATTCAGGTGGGAGTCCTGTGCACCAAGGGTTGTGGAAGTGTTCTTGTGGAGTAGTTTTGTCTTTGTTATCTGCTGGACCCCATTTGTCCCAGACCAGTTTTTACAGAAATATTTCAGCAGAATGCCTTGGATCTTCACAGTGTCCACTCCCATGTTTTCTGTTCTGGCATTGAATTCCTTATTTATTTCTGGCCTCTGAGGATTTCTCTTGTGCTGGGTTTTACCTTTGTTGTTGTTGCTTGGTTTTATTTTATCAAATAAATGGAATGAGAGGGAGTGTTCATGCCAGCGCAATCTGCCACATTACCAGAAATTCTGGTCTGATTTATAGTATTTCTGATCCATGTAAGAGTAATTTCTCAAAGTAAAAGTGGTTTGGGGTTATAATTTGGTTTCTAATAAAATTTGACCACAGAAAGAAAATGGACTAAGAGTATTGTGATTCCTAGGACTATCACTGTCACTGCCAATTAATTAAATAGCCTCCTGGTTTTAAAATGAATCTTCTCTAAAGAGGGGGGTCAGCTCTCCAAGTGTACATAAAATCAACTGTCAAAGCCTGCCAGTCTAAGAGCTAGATGCTAGAATTTGATACAACTTTCTAATGTCATTAATGCTACCCTGTATAGCTTCTTAGAACACAGCCTGACTATAGGTAATTTTCTCTGGTAATAACACTTCAACATGCTGTGGGCTCTACAAATATACGTGGTTAACATCTCTATGCCTTAGCACATGCTGAGGCTCACAGTGCTCTAATTAACATCACATATCATCAATCTAAGTTTTCAAAACTGAATTTCAGTTGTCTGCAAATTTATTAAATTATTTTTGCATTTAATTGCCTCATTTATAGGATATGCTGTTAATTATGTTAATTGCTTTCAATTTAGAATTATTATTAGATGACTTCTGAAATTATCTCTGCCCTTTAAGAAACTTAGATAATTTACAAGTCTTAGTGATTTACTAAAAAATAGGTAAGGAGATTACGTGAAACACATTTCTTAGAGTCATCCTAACCCTAAGAAGTATTTAAATAATTTTATTTAATCAAGAAAAAAACTAGAGTGGATAAAAATGATTCTAAATGTATACTTTCATGCATTTTAATTGTTTTCTCTTGTAATTTTTAAGGTATTGGAGCATAACTTCTGGCCACTCCCCATTACAAAATCATAAAACGCATCCTCTTGCAAGGTCCAGAAATAAATTAAATTTCTTATTTCTAACAATCTTTGGGGGCTGAAACAGAGATGTGGTACGCGGACCTCTCACTGTTGTGGCCTCTCCCGTTGCGGAGCACAGGCTCCGGACGCGCAGGCTCAGCGGCCATGGCTCATGGGCCCAGGCGCACCGCGGCATGTGGGATCTTCCCGGACTGGGGCACGAACCCATGTCCCCTGCATCGGCAGGTGGACTCTCAACCACTGCGCCACCAGGGAAGCCCCAGAGAAGATTTTATTAAAAACTTTTAAACAATTGAGAAAATGAATAAGTAATGGAAGTCATTTTAACTGGATGGAACCAAGCCTCATCAACATTTAAATCTAGCTAACTTATTCTCTCTCCTTACTTATTCCTGAACATGCTGTGGCCATAACGGAATGCCTGACACCTACATCTTCATGGAAAAGAAAATTTAAATCAACTCGTTCATGTGTTCTGGTGTACTGCATAGCTCAACACTGTCTGTCCAGTATGATTAACTTGCTGCTACTCCATTCCTTCATTTCACACATTTATTGGGTGCCTGTTATGTAAGAGACACTGTGCTACATGCTGAGGGCAGCAAAAAGATGACCAAGATAAGAAGAGCATCTCCTCAAAAAGGCTCACCCCATATACAATCACTTCCCTCGGCTCCTAAACTTCACCACTTGCATCTTGTGCTGCTTTTAAAGAAGGAATATCACATCCCTAAATGTTCAGGTTATGAATCTCAGGGCCTGAGCTCAACTTCAAGTCAAGAGGCCACATGACTTTGATGGATCACGCCAGCCAGACATGTGCAAAGGGCTTTCAGTTCCAGTCCACTGAAATCAAGAGCCTTTCCCAGGTATCCAGACAGTATAACATCTATCTTAGTTCCTCTACCAAGATACTTCAGGCGGACTAACTAAAATGTGTGAGAGTTGATTTTCTTCTGACCCTAGTAGAAGGATACCATTCCAGATTCAATTTGGTTAAAAACAACAAAGAAATGTGTTCTTATTTACAACACAGAAATAGACTCAGACATTGAAAACGAACTTAAGGTTACCAAAGGGGAAAATTGGGGGAGGGATAAATTAGGAGTTTGGGATTAACAGTAGATACACACTACTATATATAAAATAATATATATATAATATATATAAGATATATAATATATATAAAAAATATATAAAGTATATATAAAATAGATAAACAACAAGGACCTACTGTATAGCACAGGGAACTGTACTCAATATCTTTTAATAAGTTATAATGGAAAAGAATCTGGAAAAGAATAAATATATATATATATATATATATATATATAAAACTGAATCACTTTGCTGTACACCTAAAACTAACATGACATTGTAAACCAACTATACTTCAATTAAAAAATTTAAAAATAAAAATAAATGTGTTTTCTTCTACAAATGTTATAAAGATAATGATATCTAAAAGAGAACTTGAGGAGAACACTACAAATATTTTGTATCTCATAAGAGTAACTATCTCAGTTGAAAAGAGGCCAGCATCACACCCTCTTGTAATTATAATTCTGATGTACTAGTTGAATATATGTTAAGATTCATGAACAACAATATTGAAGGTCTAAATTTATTATATCAAAGTTGAAGATAAAAAGCCTCCTTATACAGGAATAATACTGGATTCATCATCAGTATTAACAATGAAAGGGCCCACAGAGTTAACCTATACACTGCTACTAAAAATTATAGATTATGGAAATAAATATTAGATATAGACATTTTCCTTTCCATTTGAGAAATAACCTAGAGGAAAGCATCATTCTCTGCCTAGAATTCTATGAATGAAGTTTTAACAGAATCATTTTCAGCGTTTGACATTCATGACTTCTACCACTAAGTTGGCCAAAGTAAATAACATTCAGGAGGTTGTCAGATAGTTCTAGACACCTGAGACACTCGATGTGGCAGCTGAGTCAGGAGAAATACGTTTTCATTATGTATAACGCATGGCTTCTGATGTTAACTCAATTTAAAAGGCCTTTAAAATGTTGAACATGGAGAAATTTGCTTCCTAAAATCAAGGTAGATTTGTTTTATGTAAACTGGTGATATTAATGTCAGGAAAATAATAATTATTATAATATAATACATGTTACATATATTATATATTTAATTTTATATTAGTTATAAGCCATAATTTTTTGAGTGTTTTCTCCATTAAGACACATTTAAGTAAAGTATTTTTATGAATGGAAGATATATTGCAAAACATACTAAGGATAGGGAAAGAATGCAAGCTTTCACTTTGAAATTTTGAGTTATATGATACTATAATTGCTGCTTACCACACCAGTAGGATTAGATCCATCTAATTCACTGAGGCTGAGGGGCAGCCATATGGACCATTTTCCAAGAAGCAAGAGACGTGGTTACAAGTTATCATCTAATCATTTAGTGTGAACAACTATCTGATAGTCAAGTAGCAAAAACAAAACAAAACAGGACAAAAACAAACAAAAAACAAAGTGGAAGATATATTTGCAATATTTCATGCTATAATGTTTAATATTCTTAGTGCATGAAGAGTTCTTATCAATCAAAAGGACAGACAACCCACTAGAAAAAGGAACTAAGGGCAAGGATAGAAAATTCACAAAAAAAGAAGAGGAGATTGCCAATAAATATGTTTAAAAAAATGCAACCCTAGTATATAGAAATAATAAGATGTCATTTTTCTCCTACCCCTTTATATGAGCAAGTTTGGGGGTTTCTTCTGAAGATAATATGAAGTTTTGTTGCCACTCTTGATTACCTTGTCAGAAAGCAGTTCGGTAATTCATAGCAAAAGTTGGAGAATTTTGCATTCCTTTCAAGCTATTCTGTGTCAGACACTGTACTAGGCACTGAGTAAAAAACGTCAAAAAGGGCCCAGCCCAGGCCCAGTGAAGCCCATAGACTCCCCTGGATGCAAGAACACAAGTGCTGTTATGACAGGAAAGGGAGCGGTTAGGGTAACTCAGACTGTTTGGGGTATTTTTTTTCAGTGGGTAAGAGTTAGCAAGCCGATCGGAGGTGGTGAGGGGCAGGGAAGGTTTTTACAAAGTTAATCACTAAAAGCTACCTAAGCCCTTTATCGGAAGGAACGTAAATTACTAACCAACTCCCAGTGCAAGTGAGATAATAGAAACACATTTCTCTTAGGGTGCTGGGAGGCACGATCCAAAGTGATCCCCAAAGGATCTTATAAGCATGGGGTCAGGGCACAAGCCGCAAGGTGGAAGGGCGCATTCTTCGGACCCTCCGGGTAAGGGGGATATTTGCAAAACTTGAAGCAAATCCTGCCTGTCTTCTCCCTGCCCCCTCATGCCCGGTCCTGGTCATGATTTACAGCGCGGGCTCTTATTTTACCTTCTTTATTTTTTTGCATTTTTTAACATCTTTATTGAAGTATAATTGGTTTACAGTGGTGTGTTAGTTTCTGCTGTATAACAAAGTGAATCAGCTATACGTATACATATATCCCCATATTCCCTCCCTCTTGCGTCTCCCTCCCATCCTCCCTATCCCATCCCATTAGGTGGACACAAAGCACCGAGCTGATCTCCCTGTGTACAGCGCGTGCTTTTAAATTGAAACTTTTTTCCGGGTTTTAGTTGTCAGCGTTTAAGTCCAGAGAATTGTGGCCTCGGTATATTTACAGAAAGTGACTCCATAGCACAAGTGCTGGTCTACACAGGACTCAACTGCAGATTCTCACCTTTAAGTTTGTGTCCATTTAACGCTGAAGAGGTTGTGTTTTAAGACTAAGGTACGACTAGTTCTTTAGATTTATTATCCATTTTTAAGAACAGTTTTTTCCTCCTGCCTCTTCCCTTCTGTCTTTGGAGCTGATATGAATACTATTGGCTGTAATTGTGAGATATGTGTGTAGGTTTAACGCACACTGAGATGGTTTAAGTCAAAGAGTTATAAAGGGAGAGCTAGTGTATACAATTGTCTTTCCCTAGAACACTGCTCTGGTGAATGCTAAGAAAAGATTTTTTGCTCGCTCAATAAAAGAAAATGCAAATATAACAAATTAGATTGGCTCTTACAATTGGCAGGTGTTGGGTTTTCAATGGAGACAAAGACTATATATTTTAGACACTCTTTCCTGGGGTCTAATTTAAAATCCACATGGTAGGGGAGCATCTATCCAAAGTCTTCTTACAACTGTCCAAACATAGTTTCCATCAGTTCTTGCCTAAGGGAGCTATGACCTGGATGGAAAATGCTGCAAAGTATTAAAGAAAACTTTAGTTTTCTTTGACTGTCCCAGTATCTTCCCCTTTTCCTCCCAGGGTGGAGTTGGTTCACTGTGGTCTCATTTGCAATATTCCATGAAGAACACTGACAATGTATCAGATTGGTCATGGTATGAACAATTTTCATGGGTGGAAATACAAAGGCCAGGGTTGAATGAGAGCCTTTATAGAGGCTTTGAACAGTAATAAATTCTGATGAAATGTCTCCCACCCCTGCAGACCATCTTAATCTTTTTCAGGCACACCCTGGATGGCTTATAGGAGAAACAGCGCTCCTCCACAAGACAGAAGGAAGAACAAAACCGTTGGCCTTTCATTCAAGCTGAGAGGCAAAATTCACCCAAATTTCACAAAACAGTCTTTGGACAGAAAGCAAATGAAAAATTGTTTTCATAGTTGGCCCAATGGCA
Source organism: Globicephala melas (assembly GCF_963455315.2). Lineage (NCBI taxonomy): Eukaryota > Metazoa > Chordata > Mammalia > Artiodactyla > Delphinidae > Globicephala > Globicephala melas. The sequence goes on along the minus strand of NC_083318.1, from coordinate 115,874,198 downwards.
TGCCACGGAAAATGACGAAGTTTGCTATCCGTGTTGTCTGTGCCCACTAGATCTATAAGCTGCTGTCTATTGTAACTTATTTTGTATTGCAACCCAAAGCAAAATGACCTCTGGTATATGACAGAAGATAATATGACTTCTTTGAAGCAGAGAGAAAAAAGGGGCCACGGACTAAGCACTGGTGGCATGAAAACAAAGAGCAAATAACTTGTCACCGTGAGGGTTTCCGAAGACGGCAGCCCACGAAGGCTGAACTCTGCTTGGAATGTGATAAGGTGGCCAGGCCTGTTGTGAAATACTTCTTTGGTAGGAGCTCTGAGCTGACAGGCCATATAAAGAAGTGTTGCAGATTAGAAGCTTATTTCTTGTCAACATATCAGGGGTGGTCCTTTCGCAGCCTAGCAATCTGAGCGACACTGAGCCTTGACCCAAGAAGCAGCAGAAAAGGCAGGCTTCAAAACAGGAGGAGAAGATGGGCTCAAATAACCAAATCTGGATTTTAATTCACATTCACCACAGCCTCCTAAAATTGATGGGCAGGGGACTTGCAGTGAGGCAAGGAAGTTACTAGAAGGGGCCAGAGCTTTGAAGTCAGACCAAAGTTTGGATTCTTTCTTTATTACCTACGAACTGTAGGATCCTGGGTAAATCTCTTAGCCTCCCTGTGTCTCAGCCTCCTCTCTGTTGAGTGGGTACAATTATATATACCTCTCAGCATTGTTTTAAGCGTCAAAGGAGGGAACCTGTACCCCTCAACAGTGTTGTAAGGATTAAATGGGATAGCAAAGAGGCAGGTTTACACAGTGCCTGGTTCGTCCTCGGCCATTCTCTTAAAATAAGAACAGTGAAAGATCAGTTGACGCTGTAACTTTTTATTGTACCTGTGATACAGAGCAACTTTATCTTACTAGGTGCCACTTTGTCACAATTTCTGGCTTAAACATTGAAAACTGGATAGTGTATTTTAAAGTTATCCGTTTTATTCTCCATCATTGTGTGGTGTGGGGCAGGCCTTGTAATTATTTCATTTTTTATTCCACTTGACAAGTACTTCCCTGGGGAAGTCAATGACTCTATCTTAATTTCTACTTATACTATACACCCTGAATTAGTGCATCCCGGCCAAAGCACAACATAAAAGTACTATAAAGAAGAATTAACATTAAGCACACTCGTTACGACTATAATATGTGCTTACAATTTAAGGAATCACTTCCTAATAGTAAGAGTAGTCACAGACACAAGTTATTTCTAATCAAAAAGTAGCAGAGGATAGCTTTCTAAATTAACATTATAACATTGACACAAGCAAGGTCTATTGGTTGTGTCCAGGCTAGGGGGAGCCATTTACCACTTGTCTAGAAGTGATCAGCAGTGATCCAATAAAAGAAAGCAAAGAATTTATAGCACTGAAATCGGACACTTTGTGGTCTAAGCCCTACATTTTACAGAAGAAGAAACTGAGGCTCTTTGGAAGGTATGTGACACGCACGGTTCCTGAGCATCTGAGTCAGAACACAAACCCGGATCTCATCTCAAACCCTGGGCTCTTTCTGAGTTACTGTTTCAGATCTCCCCAGACAGACTCTTCTGCTATAATTACAAGCTGGAAATAACCTAAACATTTCCTGAAGTTTTGAGAATGTCACACACTACAGAACTTTCTGACCTGGTTTTCACAGAGATGTTTAGTGACGTTGGAAAAACTGCTTTTTGCAAAAGTGAAGGCGGTGGATGGTTATTGTGGAATAGCCATCCCAATTTTCAATCCTAGGAGGTATAAATAAGTACAGAGAAACATCCACTCTTTTGAATGCTCATCCAGCCCTCCTGAGGTTTCCCTCAGCAACAGCCATAAATATCACTTAGCTCTTCTACTCATTTGTGGCCTGGTAACATACCCCACCAGGAATTAGGAATTCCTCATTTCTAAAGCTGGCTTGGCCACCCACCTACTGTGTGGCCTTGGACAAGTCACTTAGCAACTTTCTCAATCTTAATCATAGAGGAAGAATCTTGACTTGCATTATAAAGATGACCTTATTTGCATTTACTAAGGATTCTCATTTTCAAAGCTGATTTTTTTTTTAAAAAAGGGGCACTATCATGCCACATATATTGAAAGTCTTAGCTATATGGTTGTAACATCCAAAGATAGCAAGATTGGAATGCAGGGAAAAAGTGGGATAAACTCTTCAGCACATGGCAGCTGAAAAAGAAGCTGGTAATGCTCATTCTTCCAAATTATATTGTTAAGAGCAAAGCTCCAAAGAGGACTAAATGTCCATGGAAATTTACCACTTCTCCATTAAAACAACTCTGGCATAAAGCTTGTTTAGGAAGTTCCAGAGACATAGCCTTCATTCTTAGGAGAGGTTAGGAGTGGTTCCTCTGTGATCTCATAATCTCTTGATTACACTGATATCATTTCACTTATGGCATCGTATTATAATTATTTATTCATGTATCTGTTGCCCCCAGTAGACTGTAGTTCTCATAGGCAGGAACCATGTCTTATTCATCATTCTATATCCACTGCCTGGCCCGTGACAGGCATTAAATACACGGCTTCTTTGAGCTACAACATCACGGGACAATTGGTTACATGTGGGAGAAGCTGTCCAATTCTGTGATGTTTTCCCAGTAGAGTTTCATTTCCTCAACTTATAAAAAGATACTAAAAAGGACTTAAACTTTTATGAAAAATATTTCAGCATCTTCTAACTATATTTATCTCAGGTCCTTGAGAGAGTGGTCTAGGTATGGCTAGATTATGTTGATTCAGGCTGATACACACACAGACATATACATTTACACATACACACTCATATACCCACACCCTTACACTTAAAGACACACTCACATACCCATCATATAGTCACACATGCTCACACTCTCACACATATTCTCTCTCTTTGTCTCACATACACACACACATGCACACACACACACACTCTCAAGCCAGAAGACATGCATAAAAAATAAAATATTGAGAACTCCTATAGTGCGGCAGGTGTGTGCTAATCATGGGAAGACTAATAATTTACCCTCCTCAATAAGAACTCTAGGTTTTAGACCAGAAAACATGCTTCCTACAAAACGCTGAGTGACCAGTTAATATATCTGTACAAAGAGGTCAGCAGGCACATGAAATCCTGACTCCTGGGAGAAGCTGTCAGTATAGATTGTGGGAAGGCCAAAAGGCCCTGGTTCCTCCTTGGAAATATGCCATTTCTCCTGTGCATTATCTTCTGGGTGTGTTGGAACTACTTGCTATAGAAATTTGGGTATAGATAACCTAAGGACCCTGAAGAATGCCAACATTTATTCACAATTGTTTATTATACTTAACTAGTTAACTTTGGTTGATAGGTAAGTCCAAGAAAATTAGACAAATTTACTTTTTCTAAAAAAAATAAATCAATCCAAACATAGTGAAAACAAAAATTTAGGAAATAAATACAAACTGCTTCTTTTCACTGGACTAATGCTATGTTATGTTGACGGTTTTAGTATATCATTTGTGTAGTCTCATGTGATAATGTAAGATACCACTAGTTTGTTACCACCATTTTGCCCACAAACCTTTCCTCTATCAAAACAGAAGAAAATTCTACCCTAAGTGAATTATTCCTAAGGTGATTCATGAACCAGTGACACGTTGGTACAGCGACAAGCAGCTGGTACGAAGTAAAGGGGGGGCCATGGGCTCTGGAGCCTTCTCCTGAGTCAGCGTATGGCACAGTCATTTATTAGCCATGTGACCTCAGGCAAGTTACTAAACCTCTCTGGGCCTTATTCTGCATTTGCCCGTGACATACCCCTTTGACAAAGAACCAGCAGGCCCACAGCTCACTCTGGCAGAACTATAAAGAGGAAGCAAATTGGAGGATCCTGGGACACTCATGGGACAGAAGTTAATCCTTGCCGCTGTTGCCAGCAAGCTTGAGTGACTGCAACCATCATTGTTCCCCCTCCACCGCCACTGAAGCCTAGGATGCTACCTGAGACTGCCCACTTCCAACCCAGGAGTTCTTCTCATGGAGAAGCTTCTTATGGGTGGTGTTTCACGGAGAAGAGAACAGAGGTTATAGGATGGAGAAAACAAAGAAGGTGACAGAAGTTGGGGGAAGGGTGCCAGAATCCAAGGTCAAGTTAGAAAACGGTGGGAAAGTTATCTACAGGGTCCCCTCCTTGCATGTGTCTCAGTCTTTAGGAATTTGTTCTTTTTGAAGCTCATCAAGTGAGCCACAACTTTAATCTCTTTTCTCCTTTATTATAACCTTTAGAAAGTTGCCCTGACAATTTAGGATGAAATATAGTTGCATATACTTAAACAGTCCGTGTGCTTGTCTTTGGGAGACTGAACAGAACAGCAGGAAGTTTGGTGCCTCCCCACTCTGTCTGGGTACCAGCAAAGGGGGACCTCAGCCTGCTGAGTACGTGACAACATGAAGTCCAGGATGCTCCGGAACTTCCGCCTAGCCAGGAGAGGTCAGGGAGAAAGTCCAAGGACCAGAGAAGCCTTCTGAGGTGTACGAGCGAGAGAAACAGGAAGACCAAACCTCCTTATTAGCCCTGCACGTTAGGTAGCGTGGACCAAAGAAACAGAGCAAAGAGCCCATCAATTGGATGGTGTGGGGAGGGGTAAAGCACAGAGCATAAACAAAAGCAAAGACATAGCACCATAAACAGTGACGCAAAGAGAGGCGACAGCCTGAAACCGCAAAGGAGTCTTCATGTGTAAACAGTACCTAAGCCCAGTGCGTTATCTACCAACTGTTTGAATCCAGCCAGTGCCTATGGAGAAGCAGAGGTGGTGACCTAGAATACTGGGGATCTGTCGCCATACGATCTGTGTAATGCGGAATTCAGCACATCACATAGATTTACCTTTGATCCCCAAATTTCATTTTCTTTGATCTTTTCAGGAAGCATATTGTTCTTATTCTTCTAGGTAACTGACTTTGGAACATGTTTCCTAGCATGCTTACTAGCATTTCTGAGCTCAGTAATTCTTTGAATGCAATTTGATTTCCAAAGATAATGACCCCGAAAGGCAAGAATAATGAGAATTTATAAATAGTAGAATTTATAATGATTTCTCTTCCTTCAAGTAAATTCTCCATAAACCTCAAACAAATAAGCGAGAAAAATCCTTAGCCCCCTCAGATCCTCCCCAGGTTGGCATGGAGTTGTGAGCTGTTGGCAATCAGGCCACACAAAATCTATCACTGTCACTATAATCATCATTATCATCGTCATCACAGTAGAGATTCCTATAAAAACTTCAGCTGTTTATGGAAGTCCTGAAACAAGTTTTCCTCATTTTAAGAGGCTATAATTTTAATGATCACTACTCAGTATCTGGAATTTATTACAACTCATTAGGTATGATTTGTGCCATTCAAATAAGGACGTTTCATGGGAATTTTTCAATTTTCTTCCCCAATCATGGCTGAAGAAGTACAATGGTTAAAGAATTCTATATTCTAAGATTGGGACTGACATATACACACTACTATATATAAAATAGATAACTAATAAGTACTGCTGTATAGCACAGGGAACTCTACTCAGTACTCTGCAATGACCTCTATGGGAAAAGAATCTAAAAAAAAAAAAAAGAATGAGTGGATATATGTATATGTATAGCAGATTCACTTTGCTGTACACCTGAAACTAACACAACATTGTAAATCAACTATATTCCAATAAAAATTTTTTTAAAAAGGTAAACTGAGGCATATTAAAAAAATAATCATCAAAAAAAAGACAACAATTGAACAAAGGTGGGATGGGGCAATGGAAAAAATAATTTTGATGGATTAATTTGGAGAATTTGATAATAAAAACGTTTGTATACTGAAAAAAAAAAATTCCAAGTTTTCCCTGCAATGTTCCCATTGACTTAGGGACAGCCTGTATGAACTTCCTCCAGGGACTTCCCTGGTGCTCCAGTGGTTAAGACTCTTGCACTCCCAACGCAGAGGGCCCAGGTTTGATCCCTGGTTGGGGAACTAGATCCTGCATACTGCAACTAAGGGTCCTCATGCTGCAACTAAGTGTCCTCATGCTGCAACTAAGAGTCCGCATGCCACAACTAAGATCTGGCACAGCTAAAATAAAATAAAATAATAAATAAATATTAAAAAAAAAACCTCCCTCCAGTTTTCTCCATCCTGCTTCTCCTGCCTGCCAAATCATAAGCCAGCTTCTCTCCAGTTTCCATGTCATTCCCTGAAGCTATATTTTATGGCACATTTCAGATCTTTAGTCACAATTCAGTAAGCAAGTCTCAGGTCCTTTTTAAGACTGATTTTGCTCCCTACTTGTCTAGCATAATATTAGATAAGAGAAGAAATTAGGTCAAATTGAACCTGACAATGGCTTGCCAGCATTATTAGATGTAACATCTTACTATTTTTGGTTACAACAAAAGGACTACACAAGGGAAGAGATAGTATTCAAAACAAAGACCTTTCTCATTTATATAAGATGTATTCATTAATTTTTTGAACATGATAATTTAAAGTGTTTTATTGAAATATGTTAATTACTTTTAACTGCTAGATTTAGATCATATATATTTGTGGTCTCATATACTATTTATTAAGACAGCTTTGTGCATTTGTTACCTTCCCAATAAAAAAATCAAAACAAAATTCAAAAAAAATTGACTAAGTGATTCATCCTTATTAGAAAGTAGCTGCAAACTTAATGTGAAATTGAAAGCAGTGATGCAAATAAGACCTGCTTCTTTCAAGAACTTGAATTCTCTGTTACACTTACTGTTAGCAACAAAATGAAAATGTGCAATTTGTTGGTGGGGGGAATAGGAGATTTCCAAAGCTAATGTATATTCCAGGTTTCCCAGGCTTTTCCAACCTAGGAAAACCCATGGGTCACACATTCATTGGAGCCAAATGTCCCTTGGCCTCAACATGGCCTCTACCTTTTTCTTCCCCAACTGTTCTGCCTGGACTTTAAAGCCCTCTGCTCTCTCTGAAGCCAACCAAACTACCATTGTGTGGTGCCTTCCTCCACTCTTTTCTCTCTCTCTATGTTCTGGGTCTAGGTGATCTCACAGATTTCATTCAACTAGGTCAATATGCTGGCTTTTGATATGTCGGCTGTGTTCCCTGTTTTGCATCTTCTGTCTAGAGTGGAGGTCTACAAAGTGAAGCTCTTGGGCAAGATGGTCCCAGCCTTTTTTTGAGCAGGCCATAAGGTAAGAATCTTGTTTATACTTTTAAAGGGTTGGAGGAAGAAGGAGAAGAAGAGCAGGAAAAGAAGGAGGAGGAGAAGGTAACAATGGCTGCAGTGGCAGAGGCCACAGGTGGCTTGCAAAGCCGAAAACGCTTTTCAGGAAAATTCTGCAGACCCTTGGTCTAGAAAGAAGGTCAGCCTCACTCATGGCATATGATTTCTTTTTTAGATCATCTAGATCAAGGACATAAGGAAACTTCAAAAGACAAATCTGGCCAAATCTGACCCTGATACAAAGGAACCCTTGAATAAAGCACTTTTCTAAATATTTTTTTCTTGTGTGGCAAACACTGTTGGTTGACTCCCCAGCAGACATCCTCTCTCCATTTTGATAAAAAAATCAGGGAGCTATGTGCTTCAGGGGACCTGGGCCCTCTACATCCTCAGGGACATAAGTTTGGATGAATCCAGGCAATGTCGTTCCATCCCCTTTGGCAGTGATTGGTTTGGGGTTTACAATCTGTAAATCTGGCCACCAATAAAACATCAGGGTAAGTCAGCTGTGGGATGCATGAAAACAGTTTTTCTTTGAAAAGGGAAGCCAAGGGAGGAGCATGTCTTCTTCTTCCCCATCACCTTTGGACATTGCTGGACGAAGACATGATGTTCAGAATTACTGTAGCCATCTTGTAACCCCCAGGCTGAGGACCATAGGCAGAGTGGAAAATTGGTAAAAACAAAAAACAAAAACAAAAAAACCCAGCGACAAAACAACTCACAAGCCATCTACCTGGGAATTTAGCATGTAAGGTTATGCAATTTCTATATTGTTGAACCCACTTTAGTTGTTTTTTCCCTGCCCCACCCCCTTCATTCTGGAAGCATCCCTATATACCCTGTATAGGCAACAGCTTGTAGGATAAACTTCTAGCCTACTTTTATCATTGCACAATAGAAGATTTTTAAAAAACTAAAATGCTGATATTGTCCTAAAGAAATGGGGGCAATCTATTTATTAATCCATCCCTTCAGAGATACCACTTTTGAATCTGAGGTAACTACATCTCTGGGTGCAGTTTTTATTTATTGGAGTACAATTGCTCTTCAATGTTGTGTTAGTTTCTGCTGTACAATGAAGTGAACCAGCTATATGTATACCTATATCCCCTCCCTCTTGGACCTCCCTCACACACCAGTATCCCACCCATCTAGGTCATCACAGGGCACCAAGCTGAGCTCCCTGTGCTATACAGCAGGTTCCCACTAGCTAGCTATTTTACACATGATGATGTATTTATGTCAAGCCTAATCTCCAATTCTTCCCACCCTCCCCTCCCCCACCCTGTGTCCACATGTCCGTTCTCTACATCTATGTCTCTATTCCTGTCCTACAAATAGGTTCATCTGTACTATTTTTCTAGATTCCACATATATGTGTTAATACATGATATTTTTTTTTCTCTTACTTCACTCTGTATGACAGACTCTAGGTCCATCCATATCTCTACAAATGACCCTATTTTGTTCCTTTTTATGGCTGAGTAATATTCTATTGTATATATGTACCACATCTTCTTTATCCATTCATCTGTCGATGGACACTTAGGTTGCTTCCATGTCCTGGCTATTGTAAATAGAGCTGCAATGAACATTGGGGTGCATGTGTCTTTTTGAATTATGGATTTCTCAGGGTATATGCCCAGTAGTGAGATTGCTGGGTCGTATGGTATTTCTATTTTTAGTTTTTTAAGGAACCTCCATGCAGTTCTCCATAGTGGCTGTACCAATTTACATTCCCACCAGCAGTGCAAGAGGGTTCCCTTTTCTCCACACCCTCTCCAGCATTTGTTGTTTGTAGATTTTCTGATGATGCCCATTCTAACTGGTGTGAGATGATACCTCATTGTAGCTTTGATTTGCATTTCTCTAATAATTAGTGATGTTGAGCACTTTTCATGTGTCTCTTGGCCACCTGTATGTCTTCTTTGGTGAAATGTCTATTTAGTTCTTCTGCCCATTTTTTAATTGGGTTGTTTGTTTTTTTTTGATATTGAGCTCCATGGGCTGTTTGTATATTTTGGAGATGAATCTTTTGTCCTTTGCTTCATTTACAAATATTTTCTCCCATTCTGAGGATTGTCTTTTTGTCTTGTTAATGATTTCCTTTGCTGTGTAAAAGCTTTTAAGTTTCATTGGGTCCCATTTGTTTAGTTTTGTTTTTATTTTCATTACTCTAGGAGGTGGGTCAAAAAAGATCTTGCTGTAGTTTATATCAAAGAGTGTTTTTCCTATGTTTTCCTTGAAGAGTTTTATACTGTCCAGTCTTACTTTTAGATCTTTAATCCATTTCGAGTTTATTTTATTTTATTTTTTTATTTTTTGCGGTACATGGGCCTCTCACTGTTGTGGCCTCTCCCATTGCAGAGCACAGGCTCTGGACGCGCAGGCTCTGGACGCACAGGCTCAGCGGCCATGGCTCACGGGCCCAGCTGCTCCATGGCATGTGGGATCCTCCCGGACTGGGACACGAATCCGTGTCCCCTGCATCGGCAGGCGGATTCTCAACCACTGCGCCACCAAGGAAGCCCTCGAGTTTATTCTTGTGTATGGTGTTAGGTAGTGTTCTAATTTCATTCTTTTACATGTAGTTGTCCAGTTTTCCCAGCACCACTTATTGAAGAGGCTGTCTTTTCTCCATTGTATTTTCTTGCCTCCTTTGTCATAAATTAGGTGACCATATGTGCGTGGGTTTATCTCTGGGCTTTTTATCCTGTACCATTGATCTATATTTCTGTTTTTGTGCCAGTACCGTACCATCTTGATTACTGTAGCTTTGTAGTATGGTCTGAAGTCCAGGAGGTGACTAGTTCTTCTAGATCTTTGTTAAACATTTCTTGTATTTTCACAATCCATACCTCCATTCTATTTCCAAGATTCTGCGTCATCTTGACTACCATTACTCTGAATTCTTTTTCAGGTAGGTTGCCTATTTCCTCTTCATTTATTTGGTCTTGTAGGTTTCATCTTGCTCCTTCATCTGTGACATATTTTTATGTCATCTCACTTTTTTTTTTTTTTTTGATGGGTGGGATTTTGTTCCTGTCTTACTGGTTGTTTTGGCCTGAGGCTTCCAGCACTGGAGTTTGTAGGCTGTTGGGTAGAGCTGGGTCTTGGTGCCAACATGAGGACCTCCGGGAGACCTCATGCCAATGAATATTCCCTGGGATCTGAGGTTCTCTGTTAGTCCAGTGGCTCAGACTCAGAGCTCTGACAGTAGGAGCTCAGGCCTGACCACCAGCTTGTGAACCAAGATCCTGCAAGCCATGTGGGGCAGCAAGAAAAAAGAAAAGGAAAGAAAAGAAAAAGAGAAGCAGAGTAAAAAATAAAATAAGATAGAAAAATAACAGGTATGTTAGAAAAAATTAAAAAATAAAAATATAGATGAAAGAACAACCGGAAGGTAAAAGAGAACCACAATAGCAAAAGAAAGGAGGAAAAAAAAAGCCAGAAAGGGCCTTGGCTGTGGGGAGCGGGGCTTAGGCAGGGGCGGGGTTTAGGCAGTGGGTGGGACCTATGCTTAGGATTCACAGGGCAGAAAAAGGTCCTGGGGGGATGGGGGTGAGGCTTAGGCTCAACACAGTAGGAAGGGCCCAGGAGTGGCTCTGGCCTGGGAGGGCAGAGGACCAGGTCCAGGACCCTAGGAGGCTCCCTGGGCCAGGGGGGGTTGGGAAACACTAGGAGCATTCCCCCAATCCTCCAATCCTGGTGGGTCCCTCCCCGCTGGCCTATCTTCTTCTCCCCCCACCATGACCCTAGGACCCACAGGGCCGGAGGGGGCCCTGGAAGGCAGGGGACCAGACCTGGAAGCCCAACAGACTTCCCGGGCCCCAAGTGGGCAGGGAAAACGCCCGCCATGCCTCCCCTGATCCTCCAGTCCTGGAGGGTCCCCCCCGACCATCTGCCTCTCCTCCTCTTCCCCCCTTCACCCTCCCTCCCATGCCCCTAGGACCCATGCAGCTGGAGGGAGCCCCGGAGAACCAAGGACCAGGCCTGGGAAACCAGCAGGCTTCCTGGGGCCCAATTGGGCAGGGGAAATGCTAGGCACGCTCCCCCTGATCCTCTGAGCCCCCGAGGATCTGAGGTTCCTCCAGGCGTGGGAACCCCTCCCCTCTCCTAGCCACCCCTCAGGGGCACTGGTCCTGTCCGGTCTCCACTTCTCCTCCTCCTTCACTCACCCCAACATCCTACCTGGTCGTTCGGGGGTTCCTCCCATCTCCTTGGGTGTTGAGGTCCCCCACCAGAATCTGGCAGGTGCCCTCGTTGTGGGGAGACATGAACTCTGTGTGCTCCCACACTGCCATCTTGACTCCCTGGGTGCAGTTTTTATGACTAATTCTTGATTTAGAAGAATGGTCATCAAGAAAGACTGAATCTACTTAACTGTTAGTAATAGATGGTTTTAGTTGCGTCCAGAAAGGAAATTAGATTTTGACGTCATTGATCACAGTTTCTAAATATTCTACTCAGTGGTATATGTATCCTTTCATCCACAGATACTTTTGAAAAATACAAGGGGCATATCACAATAAATGTCAAATGATTGAGTGAGATTAATTTTAATTTCACAGAAGTGAAATTCCCAAAAGGGCAGAGCAAATCTTAAAACCCATGAAGTTCACTTCCCTGTCCCACCCCACTGCCTCTCGCACTTCCCCACCCATGTTGACATATTCTGCATTTCCCCCATCCAGCATGCTGTTGGCCATGTGTGTTGCACACTTGGGAGAAGTTACAATAGTTTATTCTAAATGTTTTGGCTTTTACAGCCTAAATTGAGGCCTTTAGTGGCACTTGGAAATTATTTTTGTGGTTGACTTTTATAGATAACACATTTCCCACCCCTACCCCTTTCTGCTGGCTCCTTCAGAAATTTGGTTGAGGGAAACCACACAGAATTCTGAAATCTGTAGGCCAGGTGCCCACATTACAGTAACTAGGATCACCATACTGGTGGCTTTTGGCAGGACATCAAAGTCTGTTCTTTCTCCTATTATCATTCCTAACAGGAAATTTGACTCCAGTGAATATATATAATATTTTCAGTAGCTTTAACTCATAACCCATTAATTACTTTTGGTTTTATTTATTGTGCTTCTGGTATTTCTCTTAAATTTAAAACTCTCCAAGAGTCTTTTAATTTTAATATTCTACTATTATTTATGGGAAATTGTAGCAGGGATATCGGTAGTAGTAAGAAGGGAGAAATTGATGAAAGATTTTTGTCACTATTCTCTTCCTTGGATCGTTGAACCCACCACTTCCTTTACATCGAACATTGTCTTGATTTCAGCCCAGGGTATTTTCCTGCCTCTGTCTCAGCACACCAATAGGCAGGCTACTTCCTTCCTTTTCTCACTTGCTCATTATTCCACAAATATTTATTCATAAGGTCCTACTAGCCAGACATTTACAAAGGCCCTGGGAGGATTCAGTGATGAACAAGGCAGAACCAATCTCTGTCATCATGGAGCTCACTGGGGACAGATCCAAAACAAGAAAAGAAACTACAGTAAGTCCCCTACATACGAAACTTCAAGTTGCGAACTTTCAAAGATGCGAATGTGCATGTTTGCCTGTCCAATCACATGTTAGTTCACGCGTCTGGCATACATTGTCACGTGCGTGCATCCTCTACAAGTGGTTATGCTTTTGTGTACTTCACTGTACGGTACTATATAGGTACAGTGGTACAGTATCTTTATTTCAAACCCGGAATGTCTGGAAGCAAGTGTAAAAGCAGTGGTGATGTAGCTGGTACTGCTGTACTTTTCAAGGTACTGTACTGTAAGATTAGAAATGTTTTCTTTATTTTTTGTGTTTGCTTTTTATGTATTATTTGTGTGAAAAGTATTATAAACCTATTACAGTGCAGTACTATATAGCCAATTGTGTTAGTTGGGTACCTAGGCTAACTTGGTTGGGCTTACAAACAAATTGGACTTACGAACATGCTCTCAGAATGGAACTCGTTCATATATAGGGGACTTACTGTACTACAAGTCGTGGGAGGTGTCATAAAGGAAATCAGCTGAGGAGCAGAGAGGAAAATTGGCTGGTTTTTCCTTCGGAAAGGTTGTTGGGGAAGGAGTCATTGAGGAGGTGGGCTGTGAAGGGATGAGGAACCAGCCATAGGAACACTGTAGTTAAGACTGTCCCTAAAAATCCTGACTCTGTTCTCTGGTTTTGCTGAAGTTCATATCAGTGTATATTATCTACACGGGCAGATTCTGTCTTACTGTCTGGCAGCTTTCAGCTGGAAGAGTCTTCATCATCCTCATGGTTCCCCTATGACAATCAACCGGAACCACAAGGAGAAAGTGTCTTCCCTTGAAACTCTGGGACAAGTACAATTGGCCTCAGACCTAAAATTCCTTGAAGTGATTTCCCTATTGGAACAGGATCTCCAAGAAACTCCAAGACTGAAGGATCCTTCCTGCCACTCGGGAATATGGAGACAGAAATCTTCCAGGGCAATACACACCTGAGCATGTTGGTTGGTCCTCACTGCCCCTTTGCCGTACTTCCTTCACTCTTCATTCTATCCATTCATGCTGTAGAAGGAATTGCTTTCCTTAAAAGGAATTTTCTCAGTAAAACATCAGTGCAATCTGAACTGCATAATCTCATCATATTCTACTCTCTGCATCTAATTATACTGACTCAATACTTTTCACCTCCACGCCATATAAATACAGAGCATTTTCCTTAATCATCTGTAATGGGATGAATGAAGAATCCCCAAATGATATGTATATGTCCTAACTCACAAAACCACTAAATGTGACATTATTTAGGAAAGGAGTCTTTGCAGGTGTCATGCAGTTAAGGATCCAGGATGAAATCATGCTGGATTAGGGTGGGCCTTAAATCCCACCCTAATGACAAGTCTCTATAGGAGAAGAGAAGGGGGAATAATCACAGACACACAAGGAAGAAGCCATATGATGACAGATAGGGATTGGAGTGATGCTGCCATAAACCAAGGAATGCCAGGTGCCTTTGGAAGCTGGAAGAGGCAAAGGAAGATTCTCCCCTAGAGCCTTTGGAGGGATTATGGCCCTGCCAACGCCTCAATTCATATTTCTGGCCTCCAGAACTGTGAGAGAATCAATTTCTGTCATTTTAAGTTTGTGGTCATTTGTTACAGGGGCTGTAGGAAATGAATACATCACCTGAAGACTAGCTGATCTTTAAAGGTTAAAAAATTATAGTTTGCCTTTATTTTAGTGTATTTTACTTTATTTTAATGAAGAAAGCAATTGACAAGGGGTGAAATAGCTTAACACGAGTACATTACACGTTGCACAAACTATCACCAGCAGGCTCCACCATGGCTTTACCTAAGACTGTGTTCTCAGAGCAGAGATACATCTCAGACCTGGTCATTCCCTGTGTTCCACTCCGCAGAGGCCAGCATAATATAATAGAAGGACAGCTGAACTGGGAATCGGAAGCTGTGGTTATTGTTGTCTCTGATTGTAGACTCTGGGTCTTGAGTTTCTATCTTGCCTCTGTGAACCCCATGGTGGTACCATCTTGAAATGGTAATGATGAAATCAAATAATAGCTGTAAAAATGAGCTGCAGGTAATAATCCTCCATGAAAAAAAAGGCTCATATAATTAGAGAAGAAAGGAAAAGATAGAAGATTTGTATGAATTCCTGTCCCGGAGACATCACTGTACCCGAATAAGGAATAAGAACCCTCATTCCTAATGGGGCTGGGTGCCCTCAGCATAGCCCACAATTTCCAATGCTGCCAAGTCACACTGATGACACAGGTCCGCCACTATTCCTCCTTCCTCACAGAAAACTGATGTGAAAAGTATGTCATGCTAGGTACCTTTGGGGGGATTTAATATTCAGAGAGGTGATAGCCTCCTCTCAAGCACCAAACTCAGAATTAAACACCACTCCTGGCCATCGGCTCCATAAACTGGTATTTTCTGGGAGTCTTTGGAAGACCTCTGAACACCCTGGTACCACTCAGTCCTACCTTGTGGGCCAAGCCCGTGGATGTTTCAAAAGAAACCCAGAGCAGCTGAGGGGGCGGTTTTGAGGAAGGTCTCAGAGGCCCCCTACCAAAGCAAAACCAGCTGAGTAAACTTCATGAGCAGACCCACAGCTCAGTTAGTTAGCCCCACTAAGACATCAGCCCTGACAAGAGAGGGCCCCAGTTCCATCGCAGTGGGGTAAACCCAGAGATTGTTCAACAGACTTAATGGAAGATGCTACAGTCTTCTTGTGCCTCCAGGCCCAGAACAGACAGAAAAGGAGTTAGGAAGGGAACACTAAAGAAAGGAGAACATAGACTTGAGATGGACCCAAGTTTCCAAATAAATGCTTTAACATGAGCCCAAAATGTGTTAGGGAGGAGTTGATTCCCCATCTTCTTCTTGCCTGCTATCAAAATTAAATTATATTTTAAATGAAAATACCTTCTTGACATTCATGATTTATGTGACCTAGCTGTATGACTTAATTATGGCCAACTATGGTGAAGTGGAGAGAATACTGCACTTACATAAGGCCGGCCCTAAACAGGGTCACCAGAACGAGCTGATTAAGAGGTACATTGTCCTGTCCAAGCCTCAGGTTCCTCATTTGTAAAACATGGGGGGCACAGAAGGATACGAGGCCCCTTCTTAAATGCCTATTTGGAGAAAACTCAAATCATCAAAAGAACAATGATTACTCAAATACGTGAATACGTTACTCAGGTTTTAACAACTTTCAAATCTACCTCCAATAATGCAAACTCCCATAGAAATCAGTCCTACTGAAGTTTATACATATCACTGGGCTCTCATACACACTATAAATGTGTCCTTTACTGTGGTAACGTTTTGCACAGGAATAAATTAAGGTGGGACTTAATCTTCAAAGTATAAAGATGCAATGGAAATAAATGAAAATGACTCTGCAAAACAAACAAATAAATGTAAAGCATAAAGGAGGAGAGTTGGCAAGACTCCAAGAAAGGATTCTTACTAGGCTAATACAAAAAATTTACGTTGTAAAAGAAGTGGGAAAGAATAAAATCAAAATAGCATTATATGTTGGCAAAAAGGATTCTTTTTAGGCTAATATAGAAAATGTACATCGTAAAAGAGGACAGAATAAAATCAAAACAGCGTTATATGTCGGCAGTTTTGAGTAAAAACCAGAGAAAAAAAGATCAAAGGATAAATCCATCTCTATGAACGCTTGGTTTGTGGCTTTTTATCATTACACAGAAGCCCTGATGGCTTTTGCTCTTAATCTTAGCATCGATCATTTTAGCTATATTTTCATTTTTGCCTTTTGCACATTTGTAAAGCTCACCCACAGAGGCGCATTGTCAAAGAGCCCTGAGATCATGAGGGAAGTGGTCAGTGTCCTTAGCAGCAGAACAAGCCAAGGAGGACTCCCTTTCCTATCCAGAGCACTGTGAGCTACTTGTGTTCCCTGAAGACCCTACAGTGAAAAAAAGAGACGGAAAGAAAAGGAAAGGAAAGGAAAGGAAAGGAAAGGAAAGGAAGGAAAGGAAAGGGAAGGAAAGGAAGGGAAGGAAAGGGAAGGGAAGGGAAAGAAAGGAAGGAAAGGAAGGAAAGTAAAGGAAGGAAAGGGAAGGGAAGGAAAGGGAAGGAAAGGGAAGGGAAGGAAAGGAAAGGAAGGAAAGGGAAGGGAAGGAAAGGAAAGGAAGGAAAGGAAAGAAAGGAAGGAAAGAAGGAAAGGAAAGGAAAGGAAAGGGAAGGGAAGGAAGGAAAGGGAAGGAAAGGAAGGAAAGGAAAGGAAGGAAAGGAAGGAAAGGAAAGGAAGGAAAGGAAAGGGAAGGGAAGGAAGGAAAGGGAAGGAAAGGAAAGGAAGGAAAGGAAAGGAAGGAAAGGAAGGAAAGGGAAGGAAAGGAAAGGAAGGAAAGGAAGGAAAGAAAAGGAAGGAAAGGAAGGAAAGGAAAGGAAAAAAGAAAAGAAAAGAAAGAAACAATGAAGACAGAATCAGGGGCCGGGGGAGGCGGGGGGTGGACTAGATGAACACAAGCAAAGCAAACCTGCCACTCTGAGGCTTCTTCTAGAGAAACCCTCCTACTTAAGGAGAAATTTCAAGGGCCCCAGGTGGGTACAGTCTAGCAACTCCCTCCCATCACCTGCTTCCCCCTTCTGTGGTCATTTTCACAAGTCAGCAGGGGGTACAGGGGGGAGGGAAATCCAGCACATAGTCAAAATAACCAAGTGCTCTGTGCCAAAAGGAAATGTGGGCTAAGAACTATAATGAAAGGGTAAGCAAAGAGCCGCTGCTTCCCAGCAGCAAGATGTGTCCGCGAGCAGCAGCCCTGCTGGCCCCGGCACAGGCCAGAGCCTTCATCTGTAAATCACTGTGAAGCCCAAAACATCAAAAAAAACAAATTAAAAAAAGTGACCACCCCTGGAGTAAAGGCAAAAGGCCACAAAATAACCCCCTGCTCTAACCTCCTGTGCATAACCCATGTGAAAATGCAACAGAGCCCCAGCATCTGAGAGAGGGAAGGGTGGCTTGCCAGAAGCTAATTACATTTCATCAAGATGGCAAAAAATGATGAGCACGTGTCCCGTAATCCCAAATGAGAAACACACACGTCTGCACACACGGACACACACACACCACTCCTAAGAAGGCTTCACTGCACTTTCTCTCCTCTCCCTTTATAAGCCTACCCTAAAATTTCTGGCACGGGCCTGAAAGTCATTAGTAATTTAGCTGAAACATAAAATTTTACTGTCGCGCATTGGTAGCTATTATGAGGTATAAATCTGTGTGGCACTGGCAGGTTGAATTCCCTCCTACTCTCCTCCCACATACTACAAAAAGCATTTAACTTTTTGTAGGGGGGTAGGACACTTACATTTTGGAATTAAATTAGAGACATGAGAATACTAAAATACCCTTTCTTTTCTAGATCCACGCTAACCATTTTGAACTGCTTTCTTGGGCCACGTCCCACTAGAGAAAATGTGATCTTCTTCAGGAAATTTGGCTTCAGCCAACTGCCTTGCAAAAGCTGCCGTGGACAAAATTATCAGGGCCACCAAAATTGGTGATCGCTTGGCTCACATGTGTCATATCTAGCCAGGCTCAGCATGGTCAGAGGTCATTAGACAACACAAGTATCCTACTCATTAATTCCAATAGTTTCACTATAAAACTAAGCAAAGAGAAAGACTACGTCTAGCGTTGTTTTGTTTTGTTTGCAGGATAATTTTCTTATATTCTTGCAGTTTTTTTCAAGATTTTCTTCAAAACCCTTCTTGGCATCTTTAGGTCTTGGGTGCAAACATACTATGTTTTTGAGCATTGGACCATTATCACATGAGATTTGAACATATATTATTGGAATGACTTAGTCGAAGGCATATGGGATTGGAAACTGACACCTAAATTCCGTGCCCTTAGCCAGGGGGTAGCAAATATAAAAGCTTATTCCATCACCGGCCATTCTTGTGCCCATAGCAAATATTATTAATGGGTTACAGAAGTCATACAAGCTTCATGCGAATCTTGACCCAGTAGCCCTTTCTGAGTGACTCAAAACACAAGCTGAGCCTTCTTCTCAGCACCAGTCTGCAGGTAACCATGACGGATTTCTCAAAGCTAACGCGTGACACAACAAAACTCACTGGCTTTCTCGGGCCTAAAATGTGAGCACGATGAGAACAGAAACCACAATTATTCATTTTGTGTCTCTGGCACCGATCTTGGTATCTGGCGCTTAGCTGGCCTCAGAAAACATTTATTTCTGACCCTGCCATTAATTCTAAGAGTTTCCTAAACTACATAACTTCTTTCCCTTATTTTATTTTCCTAGAAGATTGTATTATGTCAAGTACCAGTTACTTTATTATAGTTAGCAAAAGAGATTAAACATTAAATGAAATGTCACCAACACCATTAAATATTTTTTAGAAATAATAGTATGTTCAGTACAACTTAAAACAAAATAAGTAGGCATGTTCTCTACTCCCTTGTTGCTTAGAGTCTGGAATGGAGTAGCCTAAAATGCAAATGAATATGGTTTATGGGGTTTCCTGTAGTTATGGTCCCTTCCAGAGGGAAGGTCCAGTCATCTTTATCAATTTTGTCTAATTCCATGATATCATGGCAATTTTTCTTATCTGTTTAAGGGAGTGGAACACTTTTGCACTGCGTTAAGAATGTTATTGGGGATGTTGGTCAGTATACATCTTTGCTAGTGAGAATACTTTCAGTAAAAAGTAGAGAAAACTAGTCTCAATGTGTTTAAACTACAAGGGAGGATTTACAGACTCATGTAATTAAAAATACCAGAGGGAGGGTAAGCTACAGGCAAACCTTGATTGAGCTACTCAATTATGTATTCAAGATCTTTTTCTTTCTGTTTTTCTGCATAGGATTCATCTTAAGACTGGCTTACCTTATGGTCCCAAAATAGCTGCAACTGCACCGAGAGTAACACACTCCCTTGTTAATTTCTTCAACAACAGCATCAATGTCCCAACATTTTTAGGAAAACGAAGGACATTTAATCTGTTTGCATGGCTTAAATTAGAAGGCTTAAGATATATGCCCAAACCTTAACTAATTATTATAACCTATGAATAAAATACACCGATTAGATTGGCCTAAGTCATGTGCTCTGCCTTCGACCCAGAGGTATAATCATTTTTCTCAGAATCACATAGATATTGGATGCTGTTATGGAAAAGGATGAAGAGAATGATGTAAAAACAGTCAGCCAACAAATATCTACCATAACAACAACTCTTTCTGATGAACTGAGGCAGAAACTCCAGTGTGATCTAATAGCCAAGAATAGTTGTCAATACCCTGAGCATGTGCTACGTTTTATCCTACAGATAAAATGCAGGCCTCTGTTCAAAGGAGGCAAACGGTCCATTCTTGCTCTCAATGAGTAGTGTGAGGGCAGCAGGTGGACCAGTGGGCAAAGAACATTTGGGAACGTTTAGAGGGGGGATTGTTACCAAATTAACTGTACTAACAGCTCTGGGCCAAACACCTATAAAGAGTATTCTGAGATAGTCATAAGGTACTTCAGTGTCAACAGTATGAAATTTCTATGTAAAATGGACTCCACTTGTTCCATAGTGACTTAAATGAAAAATGTGCTGTCATTCTAAAATGTAATGCCTTCCTCAGAGTTCCAGTATCAACCCTTAAAGCAGTCTTCTTAAGGTAGTTGATAATGTTTTTGAGTAGAGAGAATAGGGGAGAAAAAAATACAGAAGACAAGCACCAATTATATTTTTCAAGAAAGGGAATTAAGTCTATTTGAAGTTAGAGGAATGACCCCAAAAAATAAAATTAAAGCTCTTTAAGGTGAAAAGAAGAAGATATAGAGTAAAAATGACAACCAAGCTGAAACAACACGTCTTGGAAAGTAAAGGCTTATGATCAAAAGTTAATTGTGTATTGCAGAGAAATAAATCGAATTGTAGACTATCAGAGAGAACAAGGAGAAAAGGTCATTACAGAAGTAAAAGGAGGTTTTTAAACATTAGTGGTCTAATAAAGCTATTTAGATTCTCTTTCATGCATAAAATTTCTCTCTCTGTCAACTGAAATGAACCTGACTTATTTCACTGTCTGACTAGCCTCTTCCTGTTATCTTAGATTTGTTGTCTTTTGGGCCTGGACGGTTGAATGCTCAACCTTATTCCTGAGGAATTGGCATGTCTGCTTTGCAGAGCGCACAGCAACAACTTAACTGGGGGACAGCAAGAGGCGGGAGGGCCTACTGCAAGCTAAAACCTAAAATAAACAGAACAGAGGCACTAGTGGATACTTAAAAAAGGAATTTATGGCCCATTTCCTCATTTCCCCTAGGATTTTGCTTGTGAAAATAAATTTGATATTTTCAGCATTAAAAAAAATATATTTTTCAAAAAGAAAACAGGCCAAAGTTTCACATGTCTAATCTACCATTTCAGCAAGACACCCAAAGTGTAATAGCATCAGTGGGACCCTCCAGAGGGGCACTGGCTCTGAAATCACCGTCTGTAGAGCCACCCGCCCCTGAATATATGGTGAAGGTGACCTGGACAAGGCCAGGCCTGCTTGCTGGTGTCAAATGACTTATTCCAGCACACCTTATCCATGGCGAAGTGGAGAGCTGCCGAGAGGGCGATTTACATTAGGCTAATAGTTTTTCCCTGATTGTGAGAAGTTTATTTCTCCACAACATGTTTTTTCCTCCTAGGGAATACAAATGGTGACTCCCAACGAGATAAATCATGGTGTCACAAAATATGTCTCATTTATTTAATGGCTTTCTAGTTTAGCAATGTTGCAGACTTTGAAATTCTGTATAAGTCATAGACAGTATTTCTAACATGCCTTAAAAGCCCACTCAACTCCCGCCAGCTGTTGAGTAAAGAAAATAAGACTTTTTCCTGCTTAATCCTCCTAAGAGGAGTTGAGAAAGCCAGCAGAGCCATTTTGGAATTTTGCTGGGAAACGAGGATTAGCATCTCTAAGAGACACTGCCAGATTGTTTGATTACTGTTGCCGGGTTATTTTAGACGGGATCCAAATAACACGAGCTTGAGGTTAGACGGTGCACCTCAAAACTTGTGTCTGAGAAGCTATCCAAAGCTGGTTGACCATTCACTTCTCTAATATCCATTCCTAAAGCCATTGCACAAGGAATTTGAGAATAAGAATGCCATTAACTCATTAAAGGTAGTTATTTCATTATTTCAGCCTTTCAACCTTTAAAACCAGATTCCCTAATCTTCTGGGACTCATTTACTACAACAGCAAAAAGATTAAACTAGAAAATGTGAAATCACTCCGAGGATGGAGCAGTTCTCCGTCGGGGAAGATACTTGTCAAAGTTACAAACTTTCTCAAGGACGATACGCAAACTCCCTGAGGACAGAGAAATCCAGCCATTCAACTTCCTGTTTCTTGCGTCAACTAAATAAAAATGCACAATGTGAGAGTTGTGAGTTAACTTTTATTTGGGGCAAAATGAGGGCTGTAGCCCTGGAGACAGCATCTCAGATAGCTCCGAGGTACTGGTTCCAAAGAGGTAGGAAGGAAGGTCAGTATTACATATGATTTTAGTGAAGGAGGGACATGCACCAAGCACACATTTTGGCAGAGGTTTGCCACTCGTCACAAGGAGCAGATGCCACCATTAATGATTTTGTTGCTTTTCTAGAAATGACAAGATGCAAGAATTGGGTTCATAAAATATTTTCTCTCTGAAGGCCTCTTCTGCCAGTTTTTCCCAGAGCACTGAGTGCTTCATTCCTGATCTCCACCCTGAACTCCTTTCAGGGTGGGTTGAAGGTCAGCGCCTGCAGTGGCTATTGACCTCATCCTTGTAGAGGCAGATGGCAGGGGACAATGTTTTAGTTGGCACCTGTATCTAATAGTATGTGACACATAGTAGATGTTCAAGAAATGCTGCATGAAAAAAGTGAATGCATTCATGGCATTTCTTCCAAAAGGTCCCTCCTTTAAAACATTTCTTTTGTCTATTGGAAGTTAAGTATGCACTGTGAATATTTCACCTTTAATCCATGTTAATAAAGTCAGGAGTTCTTTCGTACCTGCCATTCATTCATTTATTAATTAATTCAGTGGAAACTTATTAAACAATATTATACACCATGGTCTAAATTAAGTACTATAAAATACTCTCCCGTATTTAAAAATACCATATATAATATACATTGATTTTATTTGCTTTGACTATTAATTCATCCCGGAAGTTTTAGTTGGTATAAAGTCAACAAAATCATTAAATGAATAATATTGGTCTTTAAAAGTTAAAGAAAAAAACAGCAACTCTCTCTATATATACTGGCTCTCCACTCATTTGCTGCATTTTGTTTTCAAGTATTTTTTGAACCCATCCGTTATCAACAAGCGCTATAATTCATCTACTTTTATTAAGAGCCCCTGAAACTTTCCTACTGAAGAATGGAAACTATTAGAAAATCTTCTTAACTTACAGTATAACCCAATCCTTGAAGTGGATTTTTTAAAAATTTACTTTAGGTTTAATTCATAATGCTTTGGAGAACCACCATTCTTATCAACAACACTGGAATTGCAAATTGGATTTGCATAATATAACAGTGCTGTAAAAATACACCAGTGCCTTTAAAACACAAAAGATTCACACTCCTACCTCAGATCTCGAAACAGCCCTCCTAATTTACTCCATCATAATTGACCCTTTAGAAGCAAAAGTTTGCTTCCGTGCAGTTTTCTCCCATTCCCTTTCACTTTGCATTTTTCTATATAAGCCTGAGGGATTCAGGAAAAAGAACTATGGGTATTAAATGATGGAGTTTATAAACAGAGAGCCCATAAAGATTTCAAACCTGTGTTAAAATGTCTCTTTCTCTACTTTTTTTTTTCCTTAAAGTACTTAGATAATTGCAGCAGCTCTTCCTTTTGCTTGTGTTGACAGCCTAAAAGTGCGATGTGCTCGTCCCAAGCTGCAATTATCTGGAACTTTCTCGAACCATCTTGTTACAGTAAAAATGGGTGGTCTTCCCTTTGGATCAGGAACTCTGGTAGTTAATCCACCACCCGAACCATCCGGTGGCACCGTACCAACTGCTTCACAAGCTTTCCAAGAAATCTAACAAACCGAACAGAGCTCCTGCCCAATTAGTTCCTACTCTCTCTTCATCAGCAATATTCCAGAAGATATTTTCCACTATGAAATAGGTATCTTGGAAAGTTCTACCAGCTTGTTTGCACAGGATTGACATTTACATAATCATGAACAACACTTTATGTGGTACTTAGGATTTCTTTCGAGAACTTTTATCCAAGTGCTGACCTGGCTTAACCCTACTTAACTTGTAAAAAATGAAGAATGTAGATGGCCATGGGCCACTGATGGATTAGACTTTGCCTTGGTTGTGTTTTCTTAGAGCCTTTGAACTGTGGCTTGAGTACGGTCTTCCTTAATATTCCCTCTTATGGATCTTGTTTTGTTACAGTAGCTGATCTTCTGGGGTTAGGAGAATGGAGAATGCGTTGGGCTTATTTTGCTTATAAATGGTATACGTTTGCAAGGAGGAGAGGAGTTTCCTTCCTAACGTTCTGGGGACCTACTCGTCTGCAACTATATAAAGTATCTGGAGTCCTATTTTTAATTTTAAAACCCAGTGCTGCTGAAGAGTGGAGAAACAGTCCTTCTCATACATTGCTTCCTGGTGGGAACTATAAAAGTATACATGCTCTTTGACCTAGCAGTTCCAATTCTAGAAATTAATCCTAAGGAAATAATAAGGATGTGGGCAAAAATTTAATAACTAGCATAGTCACTGCAGCATTGTTTATGGTATAGCAAACTTGAAAACACACAAGGGTAAAACAAAATATATCTGTATGCCTATAGAATGAAAAAGTAGGTGCCGTGGAACTGCATATATTGTAAAAGTGTCTATAATATTGACTTTGACAGACTATCCCAACGTGTTGGTGAATTTAAAAAAATATAGGGCTTCCCTGGTGGCGCAGTGGTTGAGAGTCCGCCTGCCGATGCAGGGGACGTGGGTTCGTGCCCCGGTCCAGGACGATCCCACATGCCGCGGAGCGGCTGGGCCCGTGAGCCATGGCTGCTGAGCCTGCGCGTCCGGAGCCTGTGCTCCGCAACGGGAGAGGCCACAACAGTGAGAGGCCCCCATACCTCAAAAAATAAAAATAAAAAAATAGTCCCATTCTATACCAAACAATCTCATTTTTGTAAAACAAAAAAATTTTTTAAGTCGGCAGGTTTAAAGTAAAACCTGCCTAAATGTGTACATTGCACAATCAAAGCAGGAAGACGCTCCCTAAAATATGAATAGTTATGTGGCAGGATAATGGACGATATTTATTTTCTTTGTTTGTTTTCTTATATTTTCTAACTTTATTTTTTTTTACCATAACAACATATACTTGCGTAGTAATAAATTTTTTTTTTAAGTTTGGGTTTTTTTAAGGGAGGGAGTTGCTTTATTTTGCTTCTCAGGTAAATGAAGTCAAATGAAGCTTGAAAGTCAGTGGACTGGTAGAGCTCGCCTGCATGCGTAGGAGAGACCGGTCATAGAAGGAATTTTGGACTTGGCTTCAGGCCTGAAATCCAGGCTCAGCTCTGCCCACCCAGTCGCAGTGCAAATCAGCAAATCCTTTTACTTTTCTGAGTCTCGGTTTCACCACCTTTAGCTGAGAACAGCCCTGTTCCTCTATAGGATAACATAATCTCCCAGGATTATGGGCATCAGGTAAGATAATACAAGCGAAAAGGCTTGGAAAAGTTAAGCCCTTCCAGTGAATAGAAGAACCAGGAATCAGCAGACAATACAAACAGCAAATCACAGGCTGGTCCAACTAGCTGAGGCACCTTCCTACTCATATCCATCCTGACCTGCTCCAGCCTTCCTACGGTCCTAACAAGGAATCCTGCCCACCAGTTTCAGCAGGCAGCCTGCTTCTCCGCTTCTGTTCCTGAATTCAGCACTAGCAGATGTGTGCAGAGCCAAAGAGCCAGCTCTGTGTTTTCCTACATTCATTTCCAGTAACCCAGTTTGCCTGCTGCTAACTACACACCTGCAGGGTGAATTGCCTCAGACAATTCCACTGCGCTTTGAAGCCCTTATTTGTTGATGTTAAATATGCCATGGTAGACACAGTGTGCTCTGTTTTTGTTTTTCCACACGAATATCACAATAGCCACATGACGGAGAGGTCTTACTTCACAAAGCCACAATACTCTGAGTCGTCACTCTGGAATAGACCCCTTCCACAGCCTCAACTTGGGAGAGTTCCTTTATCTTTGGATTTCCCCCTGCTTATCTAGCTCCTGTCCCCAGACTGATAAAAAATGAAAGTCTAAGACAGAGTTTGTTATGTCTGAAGATTTACTTGCCCAACCTGTAGGGGCCCACACTATTAGTTTTTTGTTTGTTTTTTTTTTTATTTTATTATTTATTTATGGCTGTGTTGGGTCTTCGTTTCTGTGCAAGGGCTTTCTCTAGTTGCAGCAAGTGGGGGCCACTCTTCATCGCGGGGCGCGGGCCTCTCACTGTCGCGGCCTCTCTTGTTGCAGAGCACAGGCTCCAGGCGCGCAGGCTCAGTAATTGTGGCTCACGGGCCTAGTCGCTCCGCGGCATGTGAGATCTTCCCAGACCAGGGCTTGAACCCGTGTCCCCTGCATTGGCAGGCAGACTCTCAACCACTGCGCCACCAGGGAAGCCCACACACTATTAGTTTTTGAGTCACGTTTCTTGGCTTTCAAGCCTGCAGAAAAGCACTTGGACTTAACGTGAAGGAAACAAGTTTTCTCAGGTAGCCGGGAAGGAGGATGCTGTTGTCTGATAGCCCCAAAAGAGTCTTTTATTCCCACTAGAAAATGACAAACCAAGTTACCAAGTGGAATATCTGCCTTGTGGGAACCTTCCAGGCTCCCTGCCGTCTGAGCTAAGAATGATAAGGACAATGTCTAATAATCCTTACTTTACATTGGATATTTTCAAAAATATGAAAAGCACTTTTATAAAGTGCTTGGGACCCATGCAGGGACAGCCAGGTCAATAAAACTGCTTTTTGCTCATGCCAAATGCCAGGCATTTATTTACCAGGTTAGGTAAGAATGTGGGATCTTGCAAGCAAGAAGAAGAAATGTGGTTTTAGGACAATAAATATACAGTGTGTGTCCTCAAGCCTCCTGCTGACCATCTCAGGAGGAGAGTTTGGCTGCCATGAATTCTGATAACCAGGGAGCGCTTTGTTCCTGGCCATGCCTCCCGGTGCCCCACTGCATAAGATTTTAAATCATTTCAGCTGTGGCAAATGATGGCCCAAGGAACAGCTTCAGCCCAGAAGAGACAAAGGGACAGTGTTGGAGAAAGAAAAGCAGTGGTATTCTTGCTGCATTTTAAAATTAATAGAGTCGGTTATAGTTTCTAAGTACACTTGGAATTCCAGCTGCCAGAGAATGGGTTTGAACACTGAAAGCCCTCTTTAATCCGTCGTGGAGCCCGGACAGGTAGTGGTGTTCTCCAGCACAGGTAGTGGCACTGTGAAGCCAGCAGAGAGAGCCTGCCGGGAAGCCTCGACACTGTCCTCAGGGGATGGCCTCCACGCAACGGGCAGGCTTTGATCTCTGCTGAGACTGCTCCGGGGATGCCAACGGTGAGCTGGGTGTCCGCGAGTTCATTTTACAGAGACCATCAAAGCTGCTTTCAGATGGTAAAGACGAACAACCTGGCCTCTATTTAACAGCTAGCAGCTCTTCAGACTGTCTAATTCTCAGAGCCGATTAAACAGAAAGAGAGCTAAGAAATAGAGAGCAGGTTGAGTACTGGACAGAAGCAGAAGGGAGAATAAGGCAGCCGAACTGCGAGTGCTTCTGTGCCACTGGTCGGCATCATCAAAACAGCAGTTTCCCTACCTTGAAATAAACCATTGCTAAGTGTTACGCCATTGCAGAACACAATTCGACAGAACCATGATTTGGCCAATGATGCATATTAAAGTTTAAAAGAATCACCAAAATATCAAGCAGCGATTTGTCAGAACACAGCGAGAAAGGACAACCTTGGAGAAGAATTTAAAGAACGTAACAGAAAAGAATCTACAAAAGAGTGGATATATGTGTATGTATAACTGATTCACGCTGCTGTACTCCTGAAACTAACACAACATTGTAAATCAACTAGACTCCAATAAAAATTTTAAAAAAATAAAGAACATAACACAAGTAAACGAGTTTTGAAACCGAATTTAAATCCACTGGAAAGGAACTTAAGGAAAGCTAATTTAGCAAATCACCATAGTCCTTTATCATCTTGCTCTTCTTACTTAAGAAATCAAGGATGTATTTTTGCAACCTTATGTTTTATTAGTGACACAGAAAATTGGAAAATAACTGAAATCATTTCTCTATGTCCCTTCCACCCCCTCCTCACCCAAATTGTTTTCTGTATGAAAATCATAATGTCTTTCATTGAGACATTAAAACAATCAAAACTAATAAGATGGGAATTGCTAAAAAGACTGATTCTATAATTATCTTTGGAGCACAGGATGTATTCTCTCTGGGTTGAGGGGTAATGTCTAAAGACTAAACATTACCTCAGTGTCACTAGCCAGTAGTTAGTCTTTAAGTAGAAGATAAAATACATCATCGAACAATACAAAAGAATAAAATAAACTACACTGGCACTTCACATAAGAAGAAATATAATGAATAAACATAAAAACTGCTCACCAATGGCCAGGAGAACACAAATTAAAACAATAAGATTGCAATTTTCTCCCAGTAAATTAACAAAAAATTCAAAAGAGCCATGGCTTCTAGTGTTGACAAGGATGCAAGAAACAGGCACTTAAATATTATTAGTGGGAGTGTGAATTAGAATCACCTTTTTGCTGAGGGGTGGGGAGGAAAAGGAAAAAATTGTAGTGGCTATAAAACATTTTCAATGCACAAATCTATAGAATATATAAGAGGCTCAGTAACCAAACTCAAATGTTTTGCTGAATCACAGAAACTCAATTCCAACCAAGTCAGGCTTCCCCTCTTTCCCTTCGAGCATTTCTAAGTCTTGACGTCATGTCAAGATGTGGGGAAGGAGGCAGAGAGGGACACAATCCTTGAAGTCATCATTTCCACTCTGCATCCTCCAAGGAAGTCATCATTTCCACACGGCATCCTCCAAGCAAGTCATCGTTTCCACACCGCACCCTCCAAGGAAGTCATCGTTTCCACACCGCATCCTCCAAGGAAGTCATCGTTTCCTCACCGGCATCCTCCAAGGAAGTCATCCTTTCCACACCGCATCCTCCAAGGAAGTCATCCTTTCCACACCGGCATCCTCCAAGGAAGTCATCATTTCCACACTGCATCCTCCAAGGAAGTCATCGTTTCCACACCGGCATCCTCCAAGGAAGTCATCATTTCCACACCGGCATCCTCCAAGGAAGTCATCATTTCCACACTGCATCCTCCAAGGAAGTCATCATTTCCTCACCGGCATCCTCCAAGGAAGTCATCATTTCCATACCGCATCCTCCAAGGAAGTCATCGTTTCCACACCGCATCCTCCAAGGAAGTCATCGTTTCCACACCGCATCCTCCAAGGAAGTCATCGTTTCCACACCGCATCCTCCAAGGAAGTCATCATTTCCATACCGGCATCCTCCAAGGAAGTCATTGGCTCACCCAGTCCTCAGCTGTTATCCCAGAAGGTCACTGAGGAGATGTCCCTTGTTCCCGGTGGCAAGGTCCCTAGATGTCCGGCAACTTTCTCTGCTCCTTCCCTCCTCAGCTGGAGCCATGGAATCATTTGCTTCGGTGCCACGCACAGCATTTTTTCTCTGGGGCCCTGCTGCCACCATCCCCTGAGGCTGGCTTCCTCTCTGAGATTATAACCTGGGAAACTTAGGGCCCGGCCTTCCGCTGGGACCTACAAATGCCTCTGCTGTCCTCACTTCCCCTCCATCCCTCACCTCCACCAGACCAGAGAAATTTTCTCTAACCTAAAACAGAAGTTCTGCGGTCTTTTATGATGTGTCTCCCACACATTCTATCTTTGACAGTTTTCTTCATTCCCCTAAGGATTTGGGCTTTTGGAAACCAAAGCCTTTGAAGACTTTTGTCCCCCCTCTGATTTCAGAATTGGAACATCCCTCCTCAGTGACAATGAACATCGAAGGCCCTAGCTGCTTGAATATGGCAGAAGCAGGAGGGAGAGAGAAAAAACATTGCTAATATTTCCAAAACGTCCAATTTATGAGCTAACAATCTGCTACTCTCTTATAGAAATAAAATCCTACAAATATGTAAAAAGATATAGAGAGGATTACCATAACATTGATTGTAATAGAGAAAAATTAGAGATAATTTAAATTTCCACCAAGATACCGGATGGTTAAATAAATCATAGGAAACTGATAAAATGGGGGAAAAAACCCGATAATACCGATAAAATTCTAGGTAAACATTAAAAAGAATATGTACATCTTTACGTGCTGACTTGGAAAGATCCTATGAATATTGTGAAGTGAAAAGGGCAAAATTCGGAATGATATGTGAGATATCTCATTTGTTTAAAAAAAACACCCTATTTCTGTGTATGTGTACATGTGTTAATATGAGCACATAAAGAGATTGCTAATGCTAGTGGTAATAATTTCTATGTAATGAAATTAGAATGAGGAAAGACTCTTCCTTTTTTTCACTTTAAAATCTTTTTTAAACATTTTATTTGATTTAGCAGGCACCTACTACCTTTAAAGATTTTTTATTTAAGTTAAAAAAATGCATGTTAATTTAGCTCTAGATGGGACCTCATACATTCTCAAAGCATATATAATTTCTTGAAGAATCAGGAACTAAGACATAAAATGAAGACCTTCCATTCATTGAAGGTTATGATTCAGTAGCGAAGATGGATCATTTAAGATCCATGATGATTCTAAGAATCAGTTTGCAAAACCCTGACTGGAAAGTAGATTCCTGCTGTGAACTGTAAGAGACCCAGATTTCAACATAATTGGAGAAATTTAAATACCTTATCATACTCTGCCAAGCTCTGTGAGTCAAATATATGTAGGATATCTTATTTTAAACAAATGATGACAGCTGACCACAAAGTCTAAACATGATCCAAACTAATATATGTGCTAATTGTTCTTTGTTTTAATCCCCAGGGCACATTCTCCATTAACTGCGAGATTAACTGCCTTGTCTTGAATCAAACCTAGGAATAGCTTCTTCCGCCACTGATAGCACTTCAATATCAAAGGAATCTTATGGGTCTGAAATCCAGGCCCAAACTGTACACACTTGGCCCAACTAGAGGCGTTATAATGATGTAGCAGAGGATAAAATTATGAGCTCGGTTGATATGCTTGGCACAGAATTAGATTATGGCCACTTAATTAACAATGCTGATACCCTATCTCCCAAAAAGGATCTAGTATATTTTTAAAATTAATTTTTATTGGAGTATAGCTAATTTACAATGTTGTGTTAGTTTCTGTTGTACAGCAAAGTGAATCAGTTATACCAATACATATATCCACTCTTTTTTAGATTCTATTCCTATATAGGTCATTACAGAGTACCGAGTAATTCCCTGTGCTATACAGTAAGTTCTTATTAGTTATCTATTTTATATATAGCAGTTTGTATCTGCTAATCCCAAACTCCTAATTTATCCCTTCTCCCTGTTTCCCCCTTGGTAACCATAAGCTTGTTTTCTACATCTGTAACTCTATTTCTGTTTTGTAAATAGGTTCATTTGTACCATTTTTTAGATTCTACATGTAAGTGATATCATATGATATTCGTCTTTCTCTGTCTGACTTCTCTCAGTATGATGCTCTCTAGGTCCACCCATGTTGCTGTAAATGGCATTATTTCATTCATTTTTATGGCTGAGTAATATTTCATTGTATATATGTACCACATCTTTATCCATTCATCTGTCGATGGACATTTAGGTTGCTTCCATGTTTGGGCTATTGTAAATAGTGCTGCAATGAACATTTAGGATGCATATATCTTTTTTTTTTCTTTTTTTTAATACTCTACAAAATATTTTATTGCTTGGATGTGTGAAATAAATTTAGGAGGCAGAAGAATAAACACTGGCTCTCAAATTTCTTTGCTAGTGATACACAGAATACAAAAGGAATAGTTTGACAAGTTACAATCAGTTCAGTTTGGGATACGTTGTTTCAGTATGAGTCTGAAACTCCAAGAAGAGTCCTAGATATAGAATTAAGTTGATTTTTTTCATACAAAATTATCTAGCACAATATGCTGATTAATCAATATAAGGCCAATTTCTAATAACACCAAGTTCTCATTATATGTGGGTCATTTCTTGAGCACTCTGAACTGTTACATTGACATAACAGTACTTGCCCACTCCCATGCCAACGTTACACTAGTTTTATTTTAAAAGTCTTGTTATTGCATAAATAACTACCACATCTTCTTCTTCCTGTTCAAAATTGTCTTGGCTGTTTTGGTTCTTTTTTTTTTTTTTTATACAGCAGCTTCTTGTTAGTCATCAATTTTATACACATCAGTGTATACCTGTCAATACAAATAGCCCAATTCATCACACCACCACCACTACCCCCCCGCAGCTTTCCCCCTTTGGTGTCCATACGTTTGTTCTCTACATCTGTGTCTCAATTTCTGCCCTGCAAACCGGTTCATCTGTACCATTTTTCTAGGTTCCACATATATGCATTAATATACGATATTTGTTTTTCTCTTTCTGACTTACTTCACTCTGTATGACAGTCTCTAGATCCATCCACGTCTCAACAAATGATAGGGTGCATATATCTTTTTGAATTATGGTTTTTTCCAGATATATGCCCAGTAGTGGGATTGCTGGGTCGTATAGTAGTTTTATTTTAGTTTTTTAAGGAACCTCCATACAGTTCTCCACAGTGGCTGTATCAATTTACATTCCCACGGACAGTGTAGGAAGGTTCCCTTTTCTCCACACCCTCTCCAGCATTTATTGTTTGTAAATTTTTGATGATGATCATTCTGACCAGTGTGGGGTGATACCTCATTGTAGTTTTGATTTGCATTTCTCTACTAATTAGCGATGTTGAGCATCTTTTCATGTGCCTCTTGGCCATCTGTATGTCTTCTTTAGAAAAATGTCTATTTAGATCCTCTGCTCATTTTTTGATTGGGTTGTTTGTTTTTTTGATATTGAACTGCATGAGCTGTCTAGTATCTTTATAGGTGATGCCAAAAGAAGAAGCCAGCTGACCCCCCAAGGGAGTATTTTTGCTTCATATGTAAAAGCAGTGACTCCCACTATTAAATAAGAAAATAGCCACAACTTCAAAACATCTGCAAGGGAACTTTCTCATCCCCATAAGCACCTACCCATGTAAAAAGTTTGGATCACCTCAACAGTAAGAGAAGCCTTTTCAAACATTTCTAATAATTATTCATTCAATCAACATTTGTTGAATGAGCGCTATGTACCAGGAACAGCTAATATTTATTTAGTATTTACAATGTCCCAGGCACTGGTCTACTTTCATAAATTAACTCACTTAATCCTCATGAGTTGGGTTCATTGTCTTTCAAATTTTACAGAACTGGGCCCTGGGTCACAGAAATGAAGTCACTCATTCAAGCTCACATAGACTCTGTCCCTAAAGAAGCTGAGATTTGAACCCAAGTAGTCTGGCTTCAGAGCTCTGCTCTTCACTCCATAAACTAGACTAAAAAAAATAAATAAAGGACACATTCTAATGGTGGAAACAGAAATGTAAAAAATAATTAAAATGCAGTGTAATGCTATGGGAGCATAAATGCAGGGGTGAATAAAGAAAAACCACAGGTACCAGGGTTGAGTTCACAAGTATTATGGAAATGTGTATGGTGGGGGGGCTGGATAAAATTTATTCCATTTTTTTGGAGCTCCATATTAGCATACATATGACTAAATGAAACACCTTCTTCATCCACCCAAATTGAAAGTATATAAATTAATGAGCTCTAATCTCTCAATTGTACTAAACTGGGTGTTTTAAAAATTTACCTAATTTCAGGAGACTGATTACCATTTAATACTTTACCCCTATAAGAAACAGTTTACGATCCTGAGAGAAAATATTGCAGCATTTTATTTAATGGAATGAAGCTGTCCACTGAGCAAGCTTTTTACCTGCAGCCCCTAAAATAAGTAGTCCTGGAAGAGTGACCAACTGACTTAAATCTCAGCCCTTCTCTTTTTTAGAAATCCTGCCAATAAATGGAATCTCCATTTTCGCTTTCCTCTACTCTAGACACAAACATTCATTTTGCAAAGAGGTTGGCATGTCATTGGCAAAATGCACTTGTTGTGCTATTCCTATTCATCATCCTTATACCAGACCTCATCCCAGAATAGTCCTGCATAAGGTGCCACGTGTGTCCTCTAGCACTTCAGGAATTAAGAGGATATGGTCAATAAAAACGGAATCCCCATGACTTCAGACCAAGTTACCCAGGAAAGACATCCATCCCGATGTGGTTATGAGTTCTTTCTCAAAGTCAGCTTTTGTTCTAAGCTCAATTAGGTGTATCAAGGTAAAACTCGGCTATACAACTCAGAACTTTTAAAAGTTCACTATATTAACTCTGTCTCAATCCATTCAAGCTGCTATTTAAAAAAATGGCACAGATAGGTTGGCTTCTAAATAACAGAAATTTATTTTTCACAGCTCTGGAGGCTGGGAGGTCCGAGATCAAGGTGCCAGTGAGAGACTCTATGTCTGTGGTGTGCCTACTTCCTGGTTCATAGATGGCCATCTTCCTCCCATGTCCTCACATGGAAGAAGGGGCAAGGCAGCTCTCTGTGGTCTCTTTTATAAGGACACCGACCCTTCCTGCAGACTCCATCCTCATGACCCAATCACCTCCTAAAGGCTTCACCTCCTACCACCAACATGCTGGGGGTTGGGATTTCAACATATCAATTTAAGGGAGAACAATAATATTCTGTCCATAGCAAACCCACTCCACAATATTTAAATATCCATATTGACTTTCCAAAGAAGTCAACAGTCACAGAGGCAGGTGAAAGGAAAAGCATTTGGATTTAAGTCCAAATGTGATGCATTTTTATAATGGGCCAGGTGATGGGAACACAAAGATGCCTGCCATGAGCCCAGCCCACGTTAGCCCAATACAAAAGTTTGAGGTAGGTCAATAGTCCTGCTTCATGTTCATCACTTTGTAGAGTATATTTTTGAAGTCCTCCTTAATTCAAAAGTAAAATCTTTGTCAAATAAAGACATAAATAGCTTCCTCTCCAAGACTGAGGGCCAGATTCCTTCCCTCAGAATCCCCATGGAACTTTTTCATACTACTAGATGAAACATATTTAGCCAATATCTGGGTTTCAGCCAAGGTGGAGTAAGAAGAATGTTTTTGATATGACATCAAATTAGTCACTTTTAAGGTAATAGCATAATCATCTGTCAGACAACGTTACTTGTAGGGAACAACCATCTGCTGGAAAAAAAATAGAAAAAGAAAATCTAAAGGTCATCTCATTTCAACTGAAAAGCTGAATTGTAAAAATTATGGTTGGCAAAGTGATATCTCTTCAATCAAAATAAAACATAAAATGATCCTTACTAGGCCAACAGCAGCTGTCCAATCATAACAAACAAAATTCCTCAGTTGATGTCTTTTTATGGACCCATGTTTTCTTCACCTTTCATTTTTTCCTGCAAAAATTAAGTGGAAAGACCCATGGATGGGGTGAAGAAAGAAAGACATTTGGGGCTGTTTCTAATGTGTGTGTTGGATTATCTGCAATACACAGATAAAACTGGGTATAAGCCTTAAAATAGAGCAGAGTGTCAATTTCAAAACAAATAATGATAATGGTATTTTCAAGATCAGCTCTTTATTCATGTTCTGTGCCAAAGCATTTAAATACCCTGTGCTACTCATAACATAATGTGGGTGGTAAAAGGAAAAACCTATCCCTACTTCAACATGTTATCCCTAAAGAGTCTATTCATGTCAGTGCTGTAAAGATACAATTAATTTATATAACCCCAATATCCTAACGCTGAGACACAAAGCACATGAAACAAAACATTCTCTTATTTTGAAAAGAGAAAAATGAACATAAACTCTGCTTTATGCAACTGCCCAAAGCTTTTTTAGATAAATAATAAAATAATTTTAATTAACAAATGATTCTAGTAAACCATTTTTATCAGATACTTAATTTTTTTTAAGTCCAAACTTTGAGCCCACACATACTTTTTCCCCATGGGACTTAACAATTGCTGTGCTGGTAGTTTTGTAGAATTTGAGATGATCTGGGCTGGGCACTCTTTTAATTCGGTCTAGATGATGACATTTACCATCACAGAGTTAAATGACTGGCTTTAGAAACATCTTGTAGGCTACATATCTCACCTATGTGGCTGCACTCTGTTTGGGGAGATACCTTTTAATTTAAAATTAACCTTTGGGCCATTTCAATCTAGTTACCTAAAAGCATCAGCCACTTAGAATTTTTATCCAATCTGGTTAATATACAAGTTTCATATATTTCTCTTGAAGGACTCCAAATAACAATGAATCAAATTATTTGTTTTTAATAGTTCTTTTCTAACTGGATAAGAAACAAACAAAATTCTGTGTTAAAAAAGAAAACTTTCCAAAACAACCCAAAATCTAACCCTTCAGACAAATAGCATATTCAAAGTTGAGTTAGGAACATTTCTCACATCAAGTTATGTTTTAATTGTATGTATAAATAACAAGAAATGACTCTGCTCTTGGCTTACAACTGGATTGCATTTTTAATTTTGGAGTTGCCTTATATTTTTGAGAATGCTGATTAAATATTAAAACTCATTAATAATTTGTGAAAGACTCCTTAGTAGAAAAAAAAAAGTTAAGTTTTACCCAGAAAACAGATATTCTTTCTTATTTTATTTTTGAAAGAAGCCTTGCGGATTTAAGAAGCAGGGACGTGTGTGTATGTGTGTGTGTGTGTGTGTGTGTGTGTGTGTGTGTGTCTACTTGACAGAGAGGGAGAGAGAACGCCCATGAGTGTCCAAAACATGTATTTAAATATCACCAATTACAGAGGCATTCTCTACACTTAACATTCATGGATAACCTTTGTGTACATATTCAGGTGGGGTCAGCAGAGTATTTATGGAATACAGGGCAGTACTGCTGGGAACAATTTCCCCGGTGACAGAGTGGTCATGCTACTTGGGTGAAGCATATCCAAGAGAAATAAGATAGGGACTCTATGGGCGACAGCATTCATAAAGAGGTCAGAACTATAATTTCCTTAAGTCTCCAACCCATGGCAGATGAGTAGGAGAAAGACAGTTTTAATTCTACTAGCTACTACCCTGAGTAAAGAGGCTTTATTTCTTGCAAATGTTTGCTTTATTCTGAAATCAATCCTTCTTTCTTGTTTCTCATAAAGTGTATCTTGCCATTGATGCCAACTCAAGCCAGAAACAATTAAGGCCTGCAGTATATACAAAGGAGAAGCTGGTATTCCTAACAGTGTGCCGGGCAAATTCAGTAGCCCCCTGTTTTGATGATTAAAATAGAAAGAATGGGCAAGCTTCTAGTGGAAGTTCCAACAACAGGATGATGTTTACTTTCGTATATCCCACCCATTAACCTGGCATGTGTGTGGAAGGGAGGGGGGAGGGTGTTAGAGGTGATGCGCATGCTGAGCTCTGTCTGACTAAAGAATGCTAAATGCTCCATATTAGTGAAACACCAGAAGAATAAGAGCTGGGCAAAGAAGACAGCATGGTACAGTGGAAAAGGAAGGTAGACTCAGGTTTGACATTTACCACTTACTAGACATGTAGACGTAAGCAAATCATTTTCCTCTTCCTGCATATAGAGACGATGATACCTACTTCCTGGGGTCTTTGTAGGGACTGAGTGGGATAGTTGTACTTGGCGGGTACTCAATGAATGTTTGTCTCTCCTTTCTCTTACTAAACAAAGCTTATTAAGAAATCTAAATTGGTCATCTCCTAGCAGAGGAACACTTTGCCCAAGAATCTTCCCAGGTACCTCCCATTACACATTTATCACTTCCATGGACTAGTGTTTTAACTCCCTAAGAATTTAGTTTCTCTAACAGTTTGAATTTTAGTGGCTCTACATGGGTAGTACATTTAGTCATCCCCAAGTTTGTTCCATGATGGCAGGAACTAGGTCCCTCCTGTACAAACTTGTATCCTAGCTCCTAGCTCAGAGCTTGGCGCAGAATGGGCTTTTAAGAAATATTAGAATGAATGAAATAAGCGAAACGAATGCATCACCAATACCCACCCCCTCCAACATGGTGAAAGATCGACAATAAGGCCTTTAAAAATTCTGTTTATTCTATTCCTGACTCTTCTTATTTCAAAAATAAAACAGTAAGGCAAACTTAAACTACCACAAAGAAAGGAAAACATCTCAACTAGTTTGTGGAAAGCACCATTTCCAGTGCCCAGCTATTCTCTTGCAGGCAGTTACCTGTGTAGCCATAAATGCTCCACTTTTCAACTTTATTGTAAAAATAAAGGTGTGGTAGAAAGAGCCTGAGAAGAAGGAATCTGAAGACTCAGATGTTAGCTACAGTCACCACATGAACACTTATATCAATCACATTATCTTTGTCAGTCTCATTTTTTCTCATTTGTAAAATGGAGATAAATCAGCCTTGCATCAAATATATACCTTAAGAGTTCACTGCAAGTGAGGATGAGATAAGACATGCAAAAGAGCCGGAACACTATAAACCTCTACGCAAAAGTAATGAACTTTACAATTAAAGCATGTTCTTAGAAGGATGTCAGGACAGCTTCTACCAGAGCAGGCATAAGTGTGCCTAGTCTGGGTCATAATCCCAACAGAGCTGTTCAAAGAAGATATAGACCAAGTGGGGAGAAGAAGCTGTGTGTGTGTGTGTGTGTGTGTGTGTGTGTGTGTGTGTGTGTGTTTGTCAGGGGAATGGGAAGGAAAGGCACCATCATTTATTGAGCACTTACTGTATGCTACAATTAGCCAATGTGAATATACTCTCCAAAAACTAATCCTGGTCATTTGCTGAATCCCATCTCTGTTCCCTGTCCAGAATGCCTCTTCAGTAAAACCTCAGACCCAGAACAACCACAGAGGCCATCAGAACGGGGAAAATGATCTCAGTCTTTCAGGGTAGTGTATTCTAGCTCAATAAAAACAAACAAACAAATAAACAAACCACTTCTAACTTAAGGATTCTTGATGTTACTTTTAAAACACTATTTTTGTACATATTTTATATATTTGCCCTCAACAATTTGATTTAAGTTGTTCTTGTATACTTCCTATGAAGAGAGGATGTGCTAAGGGAAATTTTAAGCTTATCACCTCTCTCAAAAAATAATTAATTCTTAACCTGCAGCATGAAATTAGCTGTCTTGTTCTACTAACTTCATTCTTCAATAGCATCATTCAGTGGTGTGCTTGAGCCAGCTAGCACTCACTCACAAGGGCCAATGTTGTATGTATCATCTCAATTTCATTTTCATCAACATTGGTCATTTGAAGTCAGCCTTGGTGGGAGTATTTACACCATAGACATGGGCAAGGTAACAAAGCAGAGCTTTTTTTTTACCCCCTGAGAGCCAGTTGTTACACCTTTACCAGCACACCACTGTTTTATAATTTTCCTCATATCTACTTGTTTGATTTTTCTACGTCCACAATTCCATCTTCCACAGCCATTTTCCTCACCAAAATAACTTGAAGATTTCTATTTCATAAATTGATTGAGTTCAAAAAGTTGGTCTAGAAACAAAGTGACTCATTTTTGCTTTCCATAAATCTTCTGTCTTTCTTCTAACTCCTCTTTGTATTTCCAGTTTTTTTCTCAACTGTCATAATAACCTCCCTTTCCCCATTTTATACATTATTATCCATGCAGGATCTCCTACCCCCTGAGCCTTTCCCCCCAAACTATTGCACCAAAAATACCCAAATACCCAAATGAAACATACTTCAAGTCCTTTTGATTTTCATGCACATAGCCACTACCTATAAAATATTTGAAGAATTCCAAGTGAGTGAAAGGGTGTACTTCTGTTTGCTTGATTTTGTATATGCATCCACATTTTGTCATCTTTCTCATCTAGGAAATGTCTTGCAGGGAAGAGACTATAATATAAATAATACAGTGGATTAACTCTAATGCAGCAATAAACCTTATTAGCCATTCACACCCAATCCCTCCCCATTAATAAAGATAAACCTATCTGTGAAACAGATGGCATTACAATCTCCTCATCATAAGTATGATCAGGCATTTCTACCAATTGGCAAGTTAGATTCAACTTCCCAACTTCTTACTATAACTTGGACAAGTTACATAGACTCTATGAGTCTCAGTTTTTTGTAAAATGCGGGGGGAGATAATTAGAGTAATATCTGTTTTGTCCAATTATTGTGAAGGTTATGATAATATTAATAGAGCACCTAGTACAGTGCTATCTATTATTGTTATTTTCATTCCTCTGAAAAATGTTGTTACATTGACACTGCATTTTCCTCTAGGCTACAAGAACATACACACACTTTCTTGATAAATGTCTTTCTTCGTCTATCACTACAACATACTTTGAAAATATTTAAAAATTGATTTAATTTAATTACACTATTATATATGAGTATTAAAAAAATTTAAAAAATGATAAGAGAAGAAGGAAGGCAAAATCAATTCCTCAAAGATTTTTCACTGAAACAGTTACATATGCTTTCAGGCTTTTAAAAATTCATATACAGTTATAAAACAAAATCAAACTCTCTACAGTATATACTGTTTTGTAATCTACCTTCTCCACTTAACATACCATGAAACTTGGTTATGTCAATAGATATAAGTATACAGCAAATTTTTAATATCTACAATGCATTCTGCTTTAAAGCTGTCACACCATCCATCAGAGAGAAGGTCCAAACATGGCTCTGATAACCTACTGCAGCTTTTAGACAAATGTCAGGGATCCCTTTCCCAGGAGACTGATGGAGAAAGGGGTTGGCGAGACAGTGTTACCAACTCAGAAGTCAAGTGGAAAGTGATGAGTGTTGGATACTTGATCTTAATAAGGCAGGGAAGAAGAGAGTAAGATGAACCAATAGGCTGTGCTAGTTGGCTCCACAGGATAGAAATTTCCTATTTCTAGAGGGAGACTCCCGGAGAAGAGGACCAAATGGGAGGCTTAGTTCCACCACCCTTCCTCTTCCCCCCTTCCTCCCCCCCAAAAAGGAAGAAAGTGTTGAATAGCTCTGTCCTGAGACATTGACATAAGACATAAGAACGTGTTTAATAGCTCTGCCTAAGAGCGTTGGTCAGCTTAAGCAGACTAACAGCATAAAGGTTATTGGCCTTTTATCTTCTTCTCTCTTTTTTCTGGGTTTCTGAAAGAAATGAGGAAACCTGCAGGTAATTAGTTATTTAGTGCAAACCTCTGGGCTGGTGTTAGTTTCAGGGCAGGGACTAAATAGCATAAGGTAGCAAGAAATAAAGTTTAACCCTATTGACCCAATTCTCTAACCATATTTCCTTACAGATAATTCAAGACATAAGAGAAACCATTTGAATGTTGAGTGTGGTTGAGAAGAAGTAGGTAAAATTCTCCATAATTTGAAAAATTAACATCAGAATGACCAAACGTTTCAAAATGGCTGTGTTTAAGCTTGCGTGTGTGTGTTTGAATGGATCTGGTCTTTCAAACCATCAATTGCTGCTAGCAGCAAAGTGTTATAAAAAAAGGATTTTTTTTTAATCAGCGCATCAAAAGATAGAAAGCTATTATTACTCAGAAAAGGAAAGGTAATGGGACAACTGGCTTGTTTTGTAGTTGGTTTTCACATTCTTTTGGATATGCAGGCACAAAATTGCCAATAATGTCTCTTAGCAAAATTGAGTCGAGGCAGCTAGTCGGAAAAACCAGCCACAGTATTACCCTTTCTGAAATTCCCCCAAGTCCTCACTGGCACCATCTTGGACAACTGCCTTTGACTCCCACCCCAGTCTCTTTGCTCGCTCCTTCCCCTCTGCTATTTGGCTCAAGAGCACCCATCCAGTAATTCAGAAAAAAATACTTGTTACTCTGAGCATGATTCACTTCCACGGAGAGTCCCGTTTTGAATTGCTTGTCCTCCTCCTGTGTGGTCATCCCTCTAGGCCTGCAGATCTACAGCAGAATAACTGCTTGAGGCCCAAAGGGTTTCTATTTTTTTCCTAAGAGTTACCTTTTCCTCCCATCAAGTGTGGTTAATGAAAACCCCTCTGATCAGGTCGTATTTGCTGTGCTTCAGTGTAGAGCTGCCATTTCAAGGGTTTAAAGTTAGGCTGGTTGCTGTTGCTGCCTTTCCTGTAGCCAGTTAATCACAGGATTCTTTTCCACATTGAGGTCAGAACAGGCATAGCACATGCAACAAGTAAGGAAACCACCGACTATAGGCCAAGAAGCTAACGTGCTTACACGACATGAATTGTTGAAAACACTTTGAACATTATTTTATTTGTTTTTAACTGTCCTTTACTTAAGAATTGTTTCTCTAGGATCCACCACTAGACCTGGCACATTTATTCATGAGAGAATGGGTTACTGGCTTTTCCCTTGAGAGGTTGACCAGAGCGATAACAGGCTTTTGCTTGGGCAAATCAAAATGAGAGCTGGAGTTGGAGACGTTCTACACTCATCACTGAACTTGAAATTGTGAGGGCTGTCTGTTCTCCTTCCTGGTTGGGCTACTGTGACCTGCTAATGATAATGAGAAAATTCAGAAGAAGCTCAATTCACATTTTAAAAATTAGTGAAATTCCTCAAAATCATACTTTGAGAAACTTTCAGATTGCATTTGCCTTAAAGTGCAGGCAGACTTAAAATCCAAGTGCAGATAAGATGCCACCACCTCTCAAATTTCTGGCATCGCGGGCTTCCCTGGTGGCGCAGTGGTTGAGACTCCGCCTGCCGATGCAGGGGACACGGGTTTGTGCCCCGGTCTGGGAAGATCCCACATGCCGTGGAGGCCCGTGAGCTATGCGGCCAAAATAAATAAATAAATAAATGCTCTTTAAAAAAAAAAAAAAAAAATTCTGGCATTGCTCTGGCATTGCAATAGTAAGAAATTCTTTTTGTTTCAAAATCTTAAGATACACCTAACACATTTAGGGTCATGCCAGGGCTGAGCGTGAAGAACGCGTGAGTTCTGACTTTCTTCTCGATTCTGGCTTGCTGTATACCCTTAGGCATGTTCTCTAAATCACTTAGCGTCTCTCTTTGCACACCTATAGGGTGGAGATAATTCAGCTGACCTAGTTCACAGGGCTGTTGTGTTGAATAGCTGATTCATGATTACAAAGTACATTGAAAGTACAGTGTTCTAGACAAATGCTCATAAATATAATGACATGTTACAGAGTAGGAAGGCCATATTAAACCACTTTCATGTAGAAGGAAATTGAAGTGCAGTGAGATTTTCATATCACATTCAATGTTAAAGACGATAGAAAGCAAACCCTAGCTCAATTTCTTAATGTCGTTGCTCTACCTAT
Source organism: Globicephala melas (assembly GCF_963455315.2). Classification (NCBI taxonomy): domain Eukaryota; kingdom Metazoa; phylum Chordata; class Mammalia; order Artiodactyla; family Delphinidae; genus Globicephala; species Globicephala melas. Next base: position 115,830,829 of record NC_083318.1, on the reverse strand, counting down.
TGACAAGCAAAGGGGGAAGAATCCTAGCATAACACTAAATAAGTTCCAAGAATTATCTTAGATAGTTAATTCCTGTCTAAACCTGCCTGCAACTTCTATATGCTACTGAAAACTGCTTGAAAATGTAGCAACTAAGTCCACTGAGTAATACAGTCATTGATCTCCTGGCTTTTGTTCTTTTTTTTTTAATGGTTGGTGAGAGGGAAGAGTCATTAATGATACCAAGCCAATAAGGACCTTCTATGACTATGGCAAACTAGTCACAGAACCAAAAAATAATTAGTATCAATAGTACAACAAGAATATTTGAATGCCGTATGAATATCGACATTGGCTTCTGTTATCTTGGATTCCAGGTTCCACTGTGTTCTGTAAGTCAAGAGCGTGACCCCACTTCTGTTCTCTCAAACTGCATCTAGTGCTGTAGTAGTTTCAATGTTTCTAAAGTATGTTTACTCCTGAAAAATGAATAGAGCCGTACAACAGATCCTTCCCTTTACCAACGGTGCTGAAGGGTACCAGGCAGAAAACTTTGCCATGATCACTGTGACACGTGACTCACCATCTCGTGTGGAAACCACATCATGGCAGATATTATTTTAACTCTATGGCACGTTGCAAAGAGAAAAAGAAAAAAGAACATTTAAGGAAGCAAGACATTTCCAAATTATGCAAGGGGACAAAATTACCCTGATCCACAGAAACATGAGATATAAGCAGAGTTAGATGTTCTTATAGGCCTAAGGAGAAAAATGTGGCCATACTCAAAATGAAAATTAGGACCAACAGACTGGAAAGTTGAAAACCGTAAGCCAATTTTAGCAATAACTTACATAAATTTAGCATATCAATAAATGTTAAATATTATGCTATGTAATTTACATGTATTATAGCATTGCATTCTCACAACATCCTTTTGAGAAATTTATTCATTCGTTCAAATATATTTATTTAGTCTTCTGTTTCCAAGTAGGAAATAGTAGTTGACAATATTTCTACTGTTTCTACTACCATAACTTTTTTTAAAAGTTACATTGCAAAAAATAAAATCCTATTTTAAAAGGCATTGGAAAGTGGGGGAATCAGGAGAATTCAACAATCCGTAGAAGAGAAAGTCTTTCTGAGATGAGCAGTCTGTCCCTGACAATTTTCTGTGGAAGATTTGCCAATTCTAGACATGGGCTGATGACTGGGTTTGGCCCGCACAGGGGATCTTCACTGGGAGAATGAGAAATCAGCAAAGCTTTTAGCGGTCATATGGAGTTGGCGGGACAATTGGAAACTTCAGGCCTCCTAACACATGGTTGGTTTTTCCCACAGTATATTTGTTGAATTCTGGGAGTAGGAAGCTTTTATAAAGCAAACTGAAGTCTCCTGTAGTATCATGGTTTTTAAGAGACGAAGTCCCACTTGAGGATGGGACCTGCTCCAACACGTGGCTGGACTCCTCCTCAATACATCTGATTCCTCCCTACTACAGCACAGTCAGATCTAAGGAGCTGGCCCAGTGGGGCATGGGGTGCAAGGAAAGAAAAGCAGCCTTGATACCCTCATTGCTGGAGCAGAGACACTAACTTCTTTGGGCAGGGCTACAGTATTGTGCCCTGGGATATTCCTGATCTCTGGCTGATTGGTGCTAACCACGACTGCCACATTTCTGAGATATCAACCAATTTCTCATTGATGGCCAATTCTGGTAATAAGGAACTTGAGGAGGAATTCCTAAAGACAATTTGAATAGAAAGGAAGGAGCAGGTATGAGGGGCAATAAATGGGGATGGGATTTCTCCATGGTAGCCAGTTGCTACCTAGCTAACTGAGCAGGTTTATAGAAGTCATCCATCTATAAGTATGTTACAGGAGTCTGAGACTGCTTGTGTTAGGGCTTTATATCTATTCAGTTAATAACTGCTTATTTTACCATGGAAAAACCCATGTTTAAAATAAGTTAGTGATACCCCCTACTATAGTCAGAGCTGTTTTACAGGTCAGTTAGGCAGTTCCCACAGAAAAAAACGTACCCAGGTTTTGACTGAACCATTGACTAGAGTACTGGGCTAAACCATCAGCAAGTATAGCCTATATAATAGCTGCTGTGATTTGGTAAAACAGTCACTTAAAAGGAATGTTTGTCAGTAATGGAGTTTAATTTTTTTAGGAAATGGGAAGCCCTTTTCAGGTTAATCTCAGTCTGGAGTTCCTCCAGAAGATAAAGAGGGATCTCATAATTTCTACCACCACAATACTGGGAAAACCAAAGACAGTATATATCAGTAGTCAGAAAAGCCATGTACTGTTATACATACTGTGCACTGAACAACTCCTAGGGGAATCATTCCCATCATAATCATATGAATGCCATATGCCTAGGTAATGGTTCATATGTATGTTATTGACTCAAACAGACTATTTTGGAATCTTAGCCTGCCTCCTGCTAGTGTTATAGTCATGAGCAAGTTGTTTAACCTCTATTTTATCATCTATCAATAAAAATAATAGTAATTTCCATCATAAGCTAGTTATGAATATTAAATGGAATAATAGTAAAAAGTTCTTAATCCAGCATGGTAGGAAGAATAATGGTCCCCAAAGATGTCCACATCCTAACCCCCAGAACCTGTGGGATGCTATGTTACATGACAAAAGGCAATTAAAGTTGCGGAGGGAATCAAGGTAACTAAAGAGCTGACCTGAAGGTAAGAATATTGTCCTGGATTATCTGGATGGGCCCAGTGTAATCATATGAGCCCTTAATAAGAGAAAAGGAAGGCAGAAGAGTAGGTCAGAGAGAGACGTAATGACGGGAAAGAAAAAAAGAGAGAGAGAGAGAGATTTGCAACCTCAGATAGACTCAGATTTCCATTGTTCTCCGAAGATGGAGGAAGAGGCCATGAGCCAAAAATTGCAGGCAACCTCTAGAAGCTGAGAACTTCCCTCAGCTGAAAGCCAGCAAAGAAACAGGGACCTCAGTCCTATAAAGGCAAGGGATAGAATTCTACTGACTGCTTGGTTGAACAAGGAAACAGATTCTTCCCCAGAGCCTTCAGAAAGGAATGCAATCTGCCAGCGCCTTGGCTTTAGCCTAGGGAGACCATTTTTGGACTTCTGATCTAAAGAACTACAAGGGCTTCCCTGGTGGCGTGGTGGTTGAGAATCCACCTGCCAATGCAGGGGACACGGTTCAAGCCCTGGTCCGGGAAGATCCTACGTGCCACAGAGCAACTAAACCCGTGAGCCACAACTACTGAGCCCACATGCCACAACTACCGAAGCCCACGTGCCTAGAGCCTGTGCTCCACAACAAGAGAAGCCACTGCAATGAGGAGCCTGCGCACCACAATGAAGAGTAGCCCCCGCTCGCCGCAACTAGAGAAAGCCCGCATGCAGCAATGAAGACCCAACACAGCCAAAAATAAATAAATAAAATAATTTTTTTAAAAAAGAACCATAAGATAATAAACGTATACAGTTTTAAGCCATCAAGTTTGCAGTAATTCTTTACAGCAGCAATAGAAAATTAAAACTCATATACCATTGATGCAATTGGTATTATTACAATTGTGATCATTCATTCAACCTTTCAAGATATTTACTGAGGGCCTATTAGGTGACAGACACTGCTCTAAGTACTGTGATCCCACAAGAAACAAACTAGCAAGGACCCTGCCTTCACAGAGCTTACTTCTTAGTGGAACACAACCAGAGCTAGAACAAGGAACAGGAAGATGCTGACACTAGCTGTAAGTACTTTTAGAAGGTATTATCTAAGAAAGCAAACCTCTTCAGAAATACAGGTGAGGAATGGTGAGCAATTATGGACAAAGAATTTGAGAAGTCTCTGTAATAGTTTTTGTTAAGGCACTAATACAAGTAAGTGATAATGTTATAGCCACAGCAACAAAAATAGGCTACATGAAGAGGATTATTTTATTTTCACTCATTTGATAAATAAAGAATGTGCTCTAGTCCATACAGCAATTTCATTTAGTTGATACCTGAATAAGAGTAATGGTAAGGTGGAATCATGATTACATTTAAGAGTATTTGCACTTTGTTGCATGTATAATTAATCCTAAGTTAATTATTTAATAAAGTGTAAGTAGTTTACATTCCATTTTATGAATTTGCCCATTCTAGATCATTTTGTTTTAATAAAGTACACATTTTAGAAAACCTTCAGAACCACTGTAGATTTCCGTTCTCTAAGTTAACCCACAAAATTTTAATGGTTCATCAGTTCTAAGAATCTACACATATGTGGTGTCCTTTGATTTTCACATTCTGTGAAGCATTTTACCTCCATTTTACAGATCAGAAATGACACAGTTGAAAAGTGATGAATGATTAAAATAGGACATTTAGCAGCCTACATTAAAATTAAAAACTTGATGAAGAGAGGAGAGGGGCTTCATAGAGACCAACGGCACCAGCTCCTTTCCTCTGGAGCTCAACTTCTAAGGTAAAAAGAAAGAAAATGCAGCCCAGATGATCACCTTCACCACTACCAAAGGCTGTGGAACTGCCTGCCAAAATAAAGAAACCCACTCCGTTCAATGCTGCAAATCTTTCAGTTCAAACCTCTGGTTGCAAAGGAAACAGCACCAATTTGCAACATTCCAGGGCTCTGAGTTGGTTTCTGGAGTCTTCTATGTCTGCTCTGTGAAGAGAATGAATTGATCCAAAGTAACAAATTGGTCCTTTGTTACTTTCAATAAACTGCCTCTGGAATTAATAAGGGATCTTGAAGAATGGACTAATGGTGAGAGTTTAGAAGGAAGAAGTCTTCAACCTAGAAATTATCACAAGTCATCACAGACTTGCTGTTGTCCTATATTGATGGGATACCTACTAGGTACTAACACTGTGAGGAAATGCAAGAAGAATGTTTTCACCGGATACATATACTTTTCTTCTTTTTAAGCAAGAAATTGTTTTCTTTGGGTGATTTGGCAAAGACTGATCATGTGTCAGTGATATTGTAATGAGTGGTTTTGAGCCATGTTTTTAAGGTTAGGCTTCTTGAAGAAAGTGACACTTGAAGAAAATTTTAAGCAAACAATGAAGGATTACTTGACGGATGGAACATGATAGATTTACCTTGTTGTCTGTGAAAAACCATAAGGCTCATAAAAGCAGACAGAAACAAGAAGAAGGCCATTTTGACAACAGAATGATATAAAATTGTAGACGGAGATTGAGTAAATTGACATAAATACTTGAAAGCTTATGAGAGCACCTAAATATTCAACAGTAGGAACTATTTCAATAAAAGATGTCACATCCCTTCTGTGCAATAGCATACACTATTAAAGTCATGTTTTTGAGGATTATTTAATGGCATCAGAAATTATTCCTGATGTAATGTTACTTGAAAGAGAAGACAGTATAAAAACTTCATATTCAGGATAACAGCAGTTTTGTTATACACACCCACACACACACCATGCACATATATACACACTGTGTCAGAAGGACTCTTCAAGTTACAAACGTAGAAATGAAAAATTAAAGCCATCTGGCTTGAATAGGATAGGGAATGATTGATAACATAACTGACAATTCAGGGATAGAAGTAGCTTCAGATAAAGCCTTGACCCAAAGTTCCAATACTGTGCCATGACCTAGTTTCTCTCTCTACATTTCTCCAATCTACTCCTGTTCCTACCTGGTAGTCTCAGGTAGGTCCTACCCTAGAGATCTTCCTGGGCTACATGTACCCTTATTCAAGTTATATGGGAAGAGAAATCTGAACAAAAACCAGCTTGGGGTCCTGGTTTGTTTGACTTATTTCTTATTTCCCAGCCCTGAACCAAGTCCTGTAACCAAGAGAATGAGACATCTCTTATCCCCCCTCAAACCTCCCACAATTGGAGGTGAGGTAAATCCCATCCATGTTATTGCAAATGGCAGGAGTTCCTTCTTTTTTAAGACTGAATAATATTCCATTGTATAGATATACCAGAATTTCTTTATCCATTCATCTGTGGACAAACATTTAGATTGCTTCCATAGCTTGGTTATTGTAAATACTACTGCAGTAAACATGAGTACAATATCTCTTCCTCCTCCTAGAGAAATGGAAATAAAAACAAAAATAAACAAATGGGACCTAATGAAACTTAAAAGCTTTTGCACAGCAAAGGAAACCATAAACAAGGCCAAAAGACAACCCTCAGAATGGGAGAAAATATTTGCAAATGAAGCAACTGACAAAGGACTAATCTCCAAAATTTACAAGCAGCTCATGCAGCTCAATATCAAAAAAACAACAACCCAATCCAAAAATGGGCAGAAGACCTAAACAGACATTTCTCCAAAGAAGATATACAGATTGCCGACAAACACATGAAAGAATGCTCAACATCATTAATCATTAGAGAAATGCAAATCAAAACTACAATGAGATATCATCTCACACCAGTCAGAATGGCCATCATCAAAAAATCTACAAACAATGAATGCTGGAGAGGGTGTGGAGAAAAGGGAACCCTCTTGCACTGTTGGTGGGAATGTAAATTGATACAGCCACTGTGGAGAACAGTATGGAGTTTCCTTAAAAAACGACAAATAGAACTACCATATGATCCAGCAATCCCACTACTGGGCATATACCCTGAGAAAACCATAATTCAAAAAGAGTCATGTACCAAAATGTTCATTGCAGCTCTATTTACAATAGCCCGGAGATGGAAACAACCTGAGTGTCCATCATCGGATGAATGGGTAAAGAAGATGTGGCACATATATACAATGGAATATTACTCAGCCATAAAAAGAAACGAAACTGAGCTATTTGTAGTGAGGTAGATGGACCTAGAGTCTGTCATACAGAGTGAAGTAAGTCAGAAAGAGAAAAACAAATACCATATGCTAACACATATATATGGAATTTAAGGAAAAAAAAAAGTCATGAAGAACCTAGGGGTAAGACAGGAATAAAGACACAGACCTACTAGAGAATGGACTTGAGGCTATGGGGAGGGGGAAGGGTAAGCTGTGACAAAGTGAGAGAGTGGCATGGACATAAATACACTACCAAATGTAAAATAGATAGCTAGTGGGAAGCAGCCACATAGCACAGGGAGATCAGCTCGGTGCTTTGTGACCACCTAGAGGGGTGGGATAGGGAGGGTGGGAGGGAGACGCAAGAGGGAGGGGATATGGGGATATATGTATATGTATAGCTGATTCACTTTGTTATAAAGCAGAAACTAACACACCATTGTAAAGCAATTATACTCCAATAAAGATGTTAAAAAAAAATCTCTTCCAGATACTGATTTCATTTCCTTTGGATATGTGATTCTGACACCAACTCTAATATGTGGTTTTTTTCCCCACACTAAGCAATTCTCTGACACCAGCTAAGTGTCCTACAATTCAATTCAATTCCAATACTTTCTGGAGATAGCATTAGATTCCACAGGTTAAGGGCTGTGGACTTCCCAAGACTTCCCCCCACTTGCCAGTTGCAAGTCTAGCTACCAGTTACCTGTGCTTCTGACCACTGGCTACATTTTGGAGGTTCCCACGACCTCCTCCTTGGGTTCTACTAACTTGCTAGAGCAGCTCACAGATCTCAGGTAACCAGTGAACTCATTAGATTACTGGTTTATTACAAAGCATATTATAGGACACAAATCAACAGCCAGATGAAGAGATGCATCGGGTTAGATCCCAAACAAAGGAGCTCTGTCCCCATGGAGTTTAGCACTCAGCACAGTGGTACATGGATGCTTTCTGGTTCACCAACTTAGAATCTCTCCAAACTCTGTCCTTTTGGGGTTTTATGGGTTTTCATTACTTAAACATGATTGATCAAATCATTGACCATTGGTGATTGATTGAACCTCCAGCCCCTCTCCTCTCCCAGGAGGTTGGAGGGTAGCACTGAAAGTTCCAACCCTCTAATCACATGATTGGCTCCACTGGCAACTAGCCCCCATCTTTAGGTGCTCTCCAAAAGTCACCTTATTAACATAATGAAAGACATCTTTATAGGTTTCATCACAGGAAATTCCAAGGGTTTTAGGAACTCTATATCAGGAACGGAGATGAATACCAAGTATATATTTCTTATCATGTCACAATATCACAGGATATATACCCAGAGGTGTGATTGTTGGATCATATGGTAGTTCTAGTTTTAATTTGGGGAACTTCCACACTGTTTTCCATAATGGCTGAGCCACCAGTGGTGCACAGAGGGTCCCTTTTCTCCACAGTCTCACCAACACTTGTTCTCTTTTGTCTTTTTGATAATAGCCATCCTGACAGGTGTAAGGTGATATCTCATTGTGGTTTTGATTTGTATTTCCCAGATGATTAGTGATGCTGAGCACCTTTTCATATACCTGTTGCCCATTTGTATATTTTCTTCAGAAAAATGTCTATTCAGGTCCTTTGTCCATTTTTTAAAACAAGTTATTGAGTTTTATGAGCTCCTTATATATTTTGGATTTTAACTCATCAGATATTTGGTTTGCAAATATTTTCTCCCATTCTATGGGTTTCCTCTTCATTTTATTGATTGTTTCCTTTGCTTTCCAGAAGCTATTTAGTTTGGTGTAGTTTCACTTGTTCATGTTTGCTTTTGTTCCTTGTTCCATATTCAAAAATAATTGCCAAGACCAATGTCAAGGAGGTTTTTCCTTATACTTTCTTCTAGTCTTACAGTTTTCAGACTTAACATTTAAGTCTTTGACCAATTTTGAGTTACTGTTTGTGTATTGTGCAGAGTAAGGGTCCAATTTCATTATTTTGCATGTGGCTAGCCAGTTTTCCCAATAGTATTTATTGAAAAGACTATATTTTCCTCATTCTTGGGGCCCTTGTTGAAGATTAGTTTACCATAAATGTACGGGTTTATTTCTAGGCTCACTTTTCTATTCCACTGGTCTGTGAGTCTGTTTTTTGCCAGTACCAAACTGTTTTGATTACTAGCTTTGTAATGTCAGTAATCTGAAATCAGGAAGTATAATGTCTTCAACTTTGCTCTTCTTTCTCAAGATAGCCCTGGCTATTAAGGGTCTTTCATGGTTCCATATGAATTTTAGCACTGTTTTTTCTATTTCTGTGAAAAATGCCATTGGAATTTTCCATTGTATCTGTGGACCACTCTGAGTACTACGGACATTTTAACAATGTTAATTCTTCCATTCCATGCACAAAAGATATCTTTCCATTTATTTATGTTTTCCTCAATTCCTTTAATCAGTATTTTATAGTTTTCAGTGTTTAGATATCTCACCTCCTTGGTTAAATTTATTCCTAAGCATTTTATTCTTTCCAATGCTATTGTAAATGAAATTGCTTATTTGGTTTCGTTTTTGGATAGTACATTGTTAGTGTATAGAAACACATCTGACTTTTGTATATTGATTTTGTATCTTGCAATTTTACTGAATCCATGTATTATTTCTAACAGTTTTTTGTGGAGTTGTCTAGTTTTTCTTGTCTAATTGTTCTGTCTGGGACTTACAGCACTATGTTGACTAGAACTTGTGAGAGTGGGCATCCTTGCTTTGTGCCAGCTCTTAAGGGAAAAGCTCTCAGTTTTTCCCTATTGATTATAACGTTAGTTGAAGATACCCAAATTTTAGCATTGATTACCTTTGGAACTGGATTATAGATGATCTTAAATGACTTTACATTGTTACTTATTTTTTTAAGACAACTTCAATATGTATGTATAATCTAAGAAAGTACAAAACTTCGTGAGGGCAAAGGTACACATTCCTATCTATGTCACTAAAGCCAGATTATTTATAGATAGTTTTATATAGTTCTATATAATTATATATAGTTCTATATTATTTTATACATATAGTTTTATAATTCTCTACATACAGTTGACCCTTAAACAAGGTGGGGTTAGTATGATTTATAGTCGGACCCCCATATCTGCGGTTCCTCTGCATCTGTGGATTCAAACAACTATGGACTGTGTAGCACTATAGTATTTACTATGGAAAGATATCTGCATGTAAGTGGACCCATGCATTTCAAAGCCGCCTTATGGTTTATGTTTATATGTAGATAGATTATACTTATACTTCATTTATTTATAAATTAATGCACATTTAAAAGTTTGACACCTAGTGGTGAATGGTTTTAATAAGTGTTTAAAATCATGGGAAAGTTAAGTGAAAAAGCAGTGATGCCATGAAGCAACAGTTGAGGAATGTTATTTTTGCAGTACTGTTTTTGACTGACTAAAGTTAATGAGGCTTACCAATTAAAATTAATTTTCTATTACCAACTATTTAGGTAGCCGTACATATGGACTTCAAAAACCTCATTAAAAAAAAATCACTCAGAAAATATGTAACTGGCCTGTGCCTGGGCTTTCCTCAGCCATTTCTCCTCTAGTTCCACCTGTCTCTACGACTGTCTTAGCCCCTTGTCAACGATCTGGCCACAGAAGAAAGCAACACACACACACAAACTCCAGTAAGGTAGTTGTGCTGATATTCTTGTGGGCAGATGGAGAGTCAGGGTAGATGATACAGCACAACCTTATAAACAGCACATTTACTCTCCTTCACACGTTCCCAAGTACCCTTTCCCTTGGCAGTTGTCTGATACCTCCTAGCTCACTCGTCCAAGAAGTCTGCATCTATTTTATCTATCTTACTTCTCCTCCTCCCTCCTTCCCAAGCCACATTGTCTTCAGCCCCCATCAGCCTAGTTTGCTTCTTCCAGGTCAAGAGTCAAAACACAAATGCCCCCAGGAGCCAGGCAGGCAACATAAAGGAAAGAATAAAAATCCAAGTATAAAGGACTAGGGGGGATTATGGCAACTAGACAAAAAAAAAAAAAAAAAGCCCCATAAAGTACTTGGTACCCTGTGGGAATGAAGATCCAGTATTCCCTAAGTTCCTGGAGACCCTGGAAATCTGATCTTTTTTACATCTTGGCAACTAATTCACATTTTAACAAAGTACTCTGTGGGCCAAACAAAATGTATTTGCCAGACAGATGAAAACCATGGCTACAGGCTGGGTCTCTCGGTTCCTCTTCCTAAGTGAAAGATGGTAGCCTTCTCTTGGTGTCCTGGATTCATATAATCAAACACTAGCCACGCCCAGGGTGAATGTAAATGACTCATCACTTCATCTGTGTGTCAGAGAGTGCGGAGTAATACAGTTATAGACACCAAAACTTTCCAACACAGCACTGCATCTTGTAGCTGGGATAACCTAAGTGTTAGGAAAGCTGGTACCAGTTCCTCTTTAGCCCCTTCCTAGATATATCTTATATCCCGTGTCATAATGCCAAGATAAATGCCTTCAACTCTAAAATTAAATGAGCTACACTGTACGCATTTTTTACGCTTTTTTTCCTTTTGGAAAAAAAGCAAAGTGAGCCAAGCATCTTACCAAGGTGCTCAAGTTGCTGTGATACACACTATACGAGTGACAAAAGACTGAAGAGTCAATGCCCAAAGCAATGGCTTTTCAACTTTTTTTTCTTGACTATGTCTCATTCAGAATTTAGTCAAGAAAATGAAAATCCCTGTGGGTATTTCAAACAGAGGGATTTAAAACAAGGAATTGGGGCTTCCCTGGTGGCGCAGTGGTTGAGAATCTGCCTGCTAATGCAGGGGACCGGGTTCAAGCCCTTGTCTAGGAAGATCCCACATGCCGCGGAGCAACTAGGCCCGTGAGCCACAACTGCTGAGCCTGCGCGTCTGGAGCCTGTGCTCCGCAACAAGAGAGGCCACGATAGTGAGAGGCCCGCGCACCGTGATGAAGAGTGGCCCCCGCTTGCCACAACTAGAGAAAGCCCTCGCACAGAAACGAAGACCCAACACAGCCAAAAATAAAAATTAATGAATTAATTTAAAAAAAAACAAAACCTCTATCAAACCTCCACCTTCATTTTCTAAAAAAAAAAACACAAGGAATTGGTTAACCATGTTGAAAGAGCAGAAAGGGAGCACTAAAATAATATCTAGAGATAATAACCGTAGCGATCAGCTACCTAGTCTTGGGAGGGGGAACAAAGAATAAGAGGTGGGGTGGTTAGAACCGGGATCGTGCAGGAAGGGTTCTGAGAAGCTGACGTCCATACATTTGAGGAGGTGCACCCTCCGATTTTGGCTGGTACCTCTACGGCTGGAGACCTGAAAGAAGGTGAGAGAAGCTGGAGGCTGGAGCTGATGCTGTTGCTGGAGCGATGCTGAGGGAAACAGAAGAACAGAAAGGAAGCCCCTTCTCCCCTCCTCCCACCTTCTCCTCTCTCTCTAGCACCTCCTACTTGCAGAACCTAACAAGAGCCAGACAACATAGGAGAATCCAAATGCCAACATTACAGAGCAGTGTAGAGAGGGTGGATTTGGAGTTGAGAGACAAAAGTAAATAATTGGCACAGACACAACCACGGTAAGAAATATATTCACATCAGGACTCAGTATCATGACACTTCCGTGCACGTCCAACTGAAACAAGCTTCATGCCACAATGGTAGGCACTACATAGTCTATTCTATTCTTTAAATGCTACTTACACCACCCTTAATTGGTTTCATTAAAGTCCTAGAAGAGTCTCAAATATGAAAAAGAAGTGGGTGATTCCTGGGGTTCCATGGGCGCAAAGTGTACACAGTTGAGAAGAGGGACTCCTATCAAATTCCAACAAAATTCTATGAGCCACTTGGAAAATGTGGGGAAAGGATGGGAAGACTTGTTTTTCTGATTTCAGAGAAGTTCTTGCAAGGAAACAAGGAATATCATTGTGGTGGAGCCCACAAGATTCACATTTTAATTTTGACCCTGCCTTTTCTGTCAACATTATAGATGTAAGTCTGGAAGTTACATATGACATAGGTGTTTACATGGTGGGTGGCACTGAAATACTTAATGCCCTTTTTAGAGGCAACATTTATCAACATGGTGGCACATGGAAATTAAGTTTGTTTTCTTTAGTGAATAAGTGTTAGGAAAATTACAGAGTTGTCCACTGGATGGCATAAAAGTCACTAATAAGAGATTCTTCTTTAGATTTCTGTAGTAATTAATCTAAAAGAGTAGACTTTTATGACTCCAAAAACACAAAAGGACTGTACTAATTTTTTGGTTATTGGTTATTATTCACTATTAAGTCAAACTTTTATATACATATTTTTTCTGTTCATTAGTAATTCAATCACTGAATTTAGTCCTTATGAAGTCATTTGGATATCAGTACTACTAAAAACACAACCCCTACCCTCCAAAAACTAGACAAGAAACTTGGGGAGAAAACCAATTAAAATATGCAAAGGCAAATTAAAATCAGCATAGATGGTTTTCACTCACAGAGTTAAGAGATACACTCATGCGTAGAACCTGGAGAAACTTTTGGCCTGGATTATACAGAATTTTACCCTTTGCATTTTTTTTACCTAGTATTCAAATTTGACTCTGCGCATCACATTCTAAAGTTCATCAGGAAAACCCAGGATCTGAATCTAGGCTCAGATCCTGCTTCTGCCATTCACTTGCCATTTGACCTTTGGCAACTCACTTCTCAGTCTTAATTCTCTCCTCAGTTGACTTTCATGAAGATCAAGTGAGAATATAGATGGAAAAGAACTTGGAAGTTTATGGGTTCTATGCAAGGGGCAGGGTCTTATTAAACTTCTTACCTTACATGCACCATAGCATCTAACAACAGCTCAGGGGACACTGCCAATAAGTCTCCCGTAACTGATGGAGGATTTGTTTTAGATGAGAATATCTATTGAGAAGCTATGATTCTCTAATCTCTTTCTATTGGAAAATACAAATACACACGGGAAAGAAAAGGGGCAGGCTTCAAGCTCCACCAGCATAGGGTGGTATAAGAGCCTGGGTTCAGAGTCTCTCCACCCCAGTTCAAATCCAGGCTCCAAGACTTCCTGTGTAACCCGGATGAGTTACTCACCATCTCTGTGCCTTATTCATCCACCTGTAAAATGGAGGGAATCACACTATCTAACTCACGAAATTGTCATGAGCGTACCTGTAAGCCACTGTGGAACAGTGCCTGGCAAATAGTAGCCCACAAAATTGTCAGCTATTACCATCATTTTCATTCTTATTCCCAAAGTTTGAGGAAGCCAGCGGGAAGGTAAAAAGCAGAATGATGAAATGAAAGAAACTATGGAAGAGGCATGAATTGAGGAGATGCTTCACAATTCTGAGTATTGCAATAATACCACAGCACTCAAAGTCCCACAGACAGCAGATTAAATTACTGAACCTCTTCCTTTCCAAAAATTTTCCAGCTCTCTATTCAGAGCAGTTGTCTGTGGGAACACATCTCTGATTTTATAATTTAAAAACTCCCAGGTTTCATAAATAAAACCACAATGAGAGACCACTATATAGCCAAGAGAATGGCTAAAGTGGAAAAAACAGACAATGCCAAGCATTGGGGAGGATGTGGAGCAAATGGAACTCGAGGATGTAGACGGTGGTCATGTAAACTGCTAAAAATCCCTTTGGAATATTGGTTGGCAGCATCTATGAGAGCTGAACATATGCATTCCTTATGATCCAGAAATTCTATTCCTAGGTATATACCCGATAGATATGAATGCATGTGTTCACCAAAAGGCGTGTGCAGGAATGTTCACAGAGACAATATTTATAACAGCCCAAACAGGAAACAACCCAGATTCCATCACACAAGCATGGGTAAATAAATTGTGATATATTCACAAAATAGAATGCTGTATATCATAGAGAAGGAACAGACCATTTTTACAACCAGTTTGTTCAACAGGGATGAATCCCACAAATATAATATTGAGAAAAGTAGCCATATATCAAAGAAGGCCTGCTGGATGATTCTCTTCATATAAAATTGAAAAGCAGGCAAGAGTAAACTCTGGTGTTAGAAGACAGAAGAGTCACTGTCTTTGGAGAGAGTGGCAATGGGAGAGGGAACAAGGGAGCTTCCAGAATCCTCTCGTACTCTGCTTGTGGATCTGGGGGCAAATGACACGTGTTCACTTAGTGAACATCTGCCAGTATGTACACATACACGGATACATATGTACACAATGTGTGTATGTGTGTGCGTGTTGAACTTCAAAAATATCTCAATGCAAGTAGGAGTCTTGATCATTTTAACAGCTGTAACAGAAACAGTTGAGATATTTGAGGGAGCTACCTCCCCAAGTACTGCTGAGAAGTCCCTTCTTTATGCCACCAGTGAACCCTGTACCCTGGTGCCTCCTACAATGCTCTGAAATGACTTATTTATGTGTCTGTCTCCCCTACTCAGCCATAATCTGCTTAAGGCCAGAGACTGTGTCTTATTTATCATCCTCTCTCCAGTGTTCAACCCAGAGCCTGGCACATAGTAGCCCTCTAATAAATGTTTCTTGAATGAATACAATATAAAACTAATGGGATAATAACCTATAATGGAAAAGAATAACATAATGGAAAAGAATCTGAAAAAGAATAGATATATATGTGTATATATACATATATATTGTAACTGAATCACTTTGCTGTGCACCTGAAACATTATAAATCAACTATACTCCAATAAAAAAATTTTTAATTAAAAAAGAAGCTAAAATAAATAAATAAACTAGTGGGAAATGAGATACAACTTACTTTATATTTTATAGAAATATGATTTGAGGCCAAGTTTGCTGAAACATCAGTTTTTGCCAAGCGGGCTACCCAGCAATCTTTGTCAAGTGTCTTCTGAGTTCTCCCCCCAACAAATTTCCCGCAAACCATTCATCACTTTTCCCCAGCTTTAAAATATTATTAACTAAGCTCTTCTGATGATAGGATGTAGAGGACATCATGAGCTGTACCTTCCTCATGAAAGTTTCCTAATAATTCTTGATTGAATGATGAAAATAAAGCTATTGTGCATAGCTTAGCTGACTCTATAATTTATCAGAGAAATTTTACAACCTAACAAATACATTGGTAATATACTTACACTACCTGCTAAGGTTTGCAGAGACAATGTAAGGATGGAGGAAGCTTTCTAACTTTGCTGTACCTTTAACAATTTTCTGAGATACGTCGTTTATTGCTTTAATAGGATATCAAGAAAAATGAAGTAATCATCAGAGACACAGGGTGCTGTTAATCTAAGAATGGGCATTTGTGCTTCCCAGCCTGAGGGGCAAGTTCTTATCTTTCTCATGAGTCGAATCTGTTTAATTCTTTTGGTGTCTCTCTGTTGATAAAAGTGTTCTGACAGACAACAGCTAAGTGTCACAGCACCTCACTTTTATCACATTCTGGTCATTGTTCTTTGCCTTTGAGACTTAACGGTACAAAGCAGAATGAGAAAAAAGTCAATTTCTTGGGGTTCGGAAATCGGTTTCATATTTGCTGTCTTGACAGCAGCCAAAAAGGACAAATTAATAAAACGTTATGTACAATACTAAAAAGGAAGGGGGGAGGAAGGAGACTTAATGTCATCTATTCATCAGTGACCTAACCAGGAAAACATTAGTGAATGATTAAAGAAAGATGACCCTAAGGGGAATGCAGGGGGGATTCAGACAGGCTTTAGTCAAAGCCCCCAGATCTAATGTAATTTCAAGCTGGCCTCAAAATTCAATTTGTGTGGAACCTCTAAGTCATCTATTCCGCAACGACATACAGCATAATTGCATTTGAACGGCGTCCAACAGAACGCTGAGCAAATGTCCTGTTCCGGGCCCTGGGTGCCCACGTGGAAGGCAGCCCAGATGACCACACAGGAGGACGGGCTCCGAACGCAGTCTGCCTGCTCATCCCACCTGCTGACTGTTGCCCTCCACAGGAAGTACATGTTTCTGCTTAATTCCTGCCAGCTTTTGGCTGTGAGGTAGGGCATCTGCAGCGGGCAGCTCCCGAGGGCTGCCACCTGGTGCTGTCAGTCGGCCTCAAACCAAGGAGGAAAAGGGGAGGCATTCATCTATGTGCTTATTTTTCTGTGTTTAGGGTATTTCTTGGGACTTCGAGTTTTCACTTGGCAAGTTAACTTGTCTCTTTAGTTAGGAGGGAAAAAAGGAATTTTGCTTGCTTGCCTTTAACTTAGAGTTCCCTTTTTTGGAAAAGCTGTTTAGAATACCTGGTTCACCCTCATTAAATCTATGCAGCTTCTTCACAGTACTACAAACTTACTTGCAAATATACTTTAAAAGTATATCCACCAGAATTTGAGACACGTGATAAACCATAATGGGGAAGAATATGAAGAGAATGTATATGTATAACTGAATCTCTTTGCTCTACAGTAGAAATTAACACAATGTTGTAAATCAACTCTACCTCAATAAAATAAATTAAAAAAAAAGAATTTGAAACACAGTCATTGCCCCATTATTTTTTAATGTGCTGTTCTAAACAATTATAAATAGGCAAATATAAAGTTAGCGTTTGAATCCCATTAAAAAGAAAAGATGAAAATAAAACAGAAATAAACGTCCCAGGAGAAAGATGGAGCGTTCCTTAGGAAAGACCATTTTTGGCTCCTGTCTCAATGGTTTATAGCATGAAAAGGAATAAAAGATCCTCAGTGAATGTCAACAGTTAGGTAACATTTCAACTTCAAAAAGCCCGCTTGTTTTGATCCAAGATCAACTTATATTTAACTTTAACTCAGGGCTTCCACTTTGCATCTACAAATGCTGTCCAACTTTCACAAAACCGAGGTGATATGATGAACCTGACTAACGAGAAAGCATGATTTGCTCCTACGAGACTGCTTTATGTAACAGGACAATTGTGAACAGGTATTAGCACCTGGGTGAGAAGAAAGCCACTGCCCTAATGACACAGATATTTTGGCTAGTGGCTTTTCACTTGGTTTATCCTACTGATGAATGACAAAAGTACTAATGATTAAATGTATGAAGATGCTGGGTTAAGTATTGGTGACAATAGGAAAAGTTAGGTGTAATCAGATGCTGACTTGCTGAATAAATTTTAGATTATATATCTAAGCATGATATAGGCTTTTTTTTTTTTTTGCGGTACGCGGGCCTCTCACTGTTGTGGCCTCTCCCATTGCGGAGCACAGGCTCCGGACTCGCAGGCTCAGCAGCCATGGCTCACGGGCCCAGCCGCTCCGCAGCGTGTGGGATCTTCCCGAACCGGGACACGAACCCGTGTCCCCTGCATCGGCAGGCGGACTCTCAACCACTGCGCCACCAGGGAAGCCCGATATAGGTATTTTTTAAAGCATGCACCCATTTATTTACATTACCACTAGAAAAATTAACTTGATTTCTCTAACTCTGAACCGTATCTTTTCCACTGAAGCAACTCTTTCATCATGTGATTTTGTTGTTGTTGTTGATAACAGGGAATTTATGAGGAAGGCAACCATCACCTTATGGAAGAACAGACTGTTCTGAACTTCAGAAAATATATTACTACAGAAATTGGTGTTCAGAAAATCAAGTAAAAATGGCTGTGAGTTTATTTCTGTCCAATGGCATTTTTTTTTTTTTTTTTTTTTTTTTTGTGGTACACGGGCCTCTCACTGCTGTGGCCTCTCCCGTTGCGGAGCACAGGCTCCGGGCGCGCAGGCTCAGCGGCCATGGCTCACGGGCCCAGCCGCTCCGCGGCATGTGGGATCCTCCCGGACCGGGGCACGAACCCGTGTCCCCCGCATCAGCAGGCGGACTCCCAACCACTGCGCCACCAGGGAAGCCCCAATGGCATTTTTAACACTGAAAAGAATCAGAGTGGAGACAGAATCAGAGAGTCCTACACCAGCATATTTCTGCACGTTTTTCTAGTAAACATAAGCACTCCACTGCCTTTATTTACATGGCCCTATTTTCATTCTACCTGTGTATTTTTAGGAAATTCAATAAAATATTTGCTCAAAAAGTATTCCGTACATGTGAAGGCCCGAGGTGCCAAGTCATACAAAGACCTGGATGCAAGAGAGGAGCAGGAAGTTGAATGGGTGAAAAGTGGTTGGGCAGAGAAGCACAAAAGGGAGGAAAAAAAAGCAGAATGACCCTTAACTTAAGAATGAGAGGAATCAGACCGCAACGTGAAAAGCAGAAACTATTTTCATAACTTCTTGTTCCTACCAATGATGTCTTGATTATCTGAAACCTCTGGGAAGCTGCTTGTGCTCACTTACACTTAGGCAAGGAATGAAGGAGATGGGAGCCTGTTTGGACGTTTTGGAAACATCCTCTTTGTGCAGTTTCTGACTACCCATCTGTGCACTTCCCATCAGCCCCCATGCAACAAGCAACTACATTGTACTGAGAGTTCTTTCCGGTGTGTTTGAAACGATCGACTTAGTCTCCCTCAGGGATGCTGGTAGAGAGACTGGCCATCACAAGAGGATGCAGCTCCTCGTACCTTAGGAAGGGGCTCTAACTCAACAATCCATGTATACCCAAGCAATGCTCAGGGAACTCCTTCAAGGGAATCCTGCAGCCAAACATGTTTATTAAACTGAAGTGATGTTTTTCTGAGCAGTGAGATCATCAGCCAGATGCTCTGCTTAAAGATAAGGCAAAATTTTAATCTGCCCCTTGATATCCTGTCTTCAATTTCCAGGCTGAGTTTCTGAGAATTGCCTTTGCCTCAGGAGAGCTTGCTACATGTTAAAAGAAGGCCATAAGGACAAAGGGTTCCTGAGCATCTAAGCGTACCCTATATTCCTATTCACAGAAACAGTATTTCACATCACTTGTCTCTCATTCAGCTGGCTCTGAAGTGGAAACACCCATCCGCCTGCGTGCACTGTGAGAAATTCCTAGGTTTTGTTTCATGAATTTTTCATGGAAAGCAAAACAGGATTTTCTTTTTTTTCACCAGGAGATCTTTTGAAACATCTTGAACTTGCTTTGGGTATTTAATTGGATCCGTTTTCTGTAATGTTGCTTTCCGCCCTCCTGTTCCTTCTCTTATCCAAACCCCAAAGCCTTCAGCCACTGGCCCATTCAGGGCTCTGGTTTGATAGCCCTGCAATTGGAGGGTGCGGTGGGAGAAGAGGCCTCATACCTTTGTTTTTCTGGTTCTCCCTAACACCCTGGTGGCCTACTTGGGTGTCCCACAAGCTCTCTGTGGAAAACAGTGTTTCCCATTTAGCAACAACTCCACCTAGCTCCTGAGCTATACTTAAGCAAGGGTGAGAGAGAGCTGCAATGATTGAAGCTGTGTTATGCCATGCAAGAGAAGCCATTTTCTCCCCATGGTGGTGGCCCACAAAGTAATTCTTGCTTTTGCACTGGCAAGCCATGGGGTAGAGGGAATGAAGTCATGCTATTTTCCAGTGTAACAAAAATGTAATCAGTGTTCAAAGGTATATTTTCAGGGGAAATTTTCAACAAAGTTGAAAGGGTGTTTTTCTGTTTTTTGTTTTTTTTTTTAACCTAATAAAAAAGTATCCAAAGAAAAATTTTTTACTTCCCAGGGCTTCTCAAAATGTTAGATTATCTTTTTCGGTGAGGAAATGGAAATACATTCTATGCAACTCAGAGTATCCGTATTCTCAGAGAGGCAGAAAAGGATCACAGGCTTTCCTATTTCTTCTTCAAAATAGACACCGTCTTTTGTGTTTTGTAATATTTATAGAAAAATATAGATCAACTAGATAGCCCAGCTTTTTAAGAATCTCAACTATTTAGAGTGTTTCCCCGAAGCATGCTGAAGGGAGAGGCGTGAATCTCAGCATTTGCATCTAGCATATTATGAGCTGAGTATAATTTCTTCTTCGATAATCAGTATGAGAAGCGTTCAGGCTATTTTTTCTAAGTATGAAATCGCTAAAATTGAACACTCACACCCATCCGTAAAAGCACTGTGATATGAAAAACTACTGGGGTCTGGATTCTCTTACAACATTTCAAAGCCACCTTCCACCCCCATTCTAATACCATTGACCAGTTTTCCTTGTGCCCCATGGTACCCAATATCTGTGTCTATGGTTCAGTTAAATTTCTTATAACATTTTATTGTATAGATCATTATATTGGTTTGGTACATGTTTGTCTTCCATTTGAAAATATAAAGCCCTTAAGTTCCGTAATGATGCCTCAATTGCTGTGGAACTTCCAGGGTCAAGGTCACATCTAGAACTTACAGATGATTGATAAGTGTTTGTTGCAAGAAAGAATGAATGAATGGAACGCAAAACTGACGTAAAGACCCCCAAATATTTATATTTTTTTAAATAAATTATATGTATATATTAAATTATATATATAATTTAAATTATATACAATATAGTTTTTAAAATAAATTATATATATGCTTTAAAAGACATCAAAAAGATAAAAGAAGGCACTTTTGGTACAGAATTTTGAAAGGAGAAAAATAATTTCTTGGCCTTATATGTATACTTTCTAAAGAAACTCCCTTTTTGAGGAGCAAACAATACACGTGTTTTGTTTTGTTTTTTGTTTTGTTTTGTTTTGTTTTTTGCGGTACGCGGGCCTCTCACTGTTGTGGCCTCTCCCGTTGCGGAGCACAGGCTCCGGACGCGCAGGCTCAGTGGCCATGGCTCACGGGCCCAGCCGTTCCACGGCATGTGGCATCTTCCCGGACCGGGGCACGAACCCGTGCCCCCTGCATCGGCAGGCGGACTCTCAACCACTGTGCCACCAGGGAAGACCTGCACATGTTTTTTATAAGATGGGGACATGAGGTGTGGTGGTAATGGGGAGAAGACAGCTGAGTCTGGGCCACCCTAGAGTCTGTTCTCAGAATAAGAGAGAAATCCCTTTCTAGGGTCCTCCTTCTTCACATTAGACCTTCTGCTCTGGGCTGCAACTTTCCCTTATTTTATCACACTTTTGCTAATGGAAAACCTTGTGTTTTTTGTAAAGGGCTAAACACTTGAGTGCACCATATTTGCCTACTTTGAATTCTACTGCTTGAAATAAAATGTTTTCCTTCCCTCCATTTCATATACTCAGAGAAATGGACACAGAGATGAAATGAACAATTGGTAGGATTCACAGATATTATTATAGCATAAAAGACTTCTCTGGCATCAGATTTATAGACATATGAGAGCAAATTTCTTTCAAACAAAACAAATAAAAATAAACATTGTGTAATATATATACCATATATATATGATGTCCAATATATATGTTGTACATCACTGTAAATTAGGTATTCCTTTAGGAGAACATTCATGTTTGTAATTAAGAATATTCAAAGTTGGGCATCCAAAGCTAGAAGAGATCTATGAATTGCAAAAAGCACGCTGTTATCCCAAAGAGAGATTTTATAAATAGAAGATTTTGTGTATAAGCCTATTTATCTGCCGCCTAGTAAAGAGTTGAGCACTGTCTAGAGAATGTGATCTAAGTAGGCAAACAATTCAGATAATGTAAATTGCAGTTTGAGGCCTAAAAAATACAGAAAACATGTTTAGTCTAAAAAAATATAGAGACCTAAAATGGCATGTAAATTCTGAGAAACATTTTTCTGAGACTGGGCAATATGGAAACACTGACGTATAAATTAAAATCAAAGAGACTTTGCAGTTTAAAATGGTGTGTCAAGGAAACCACTCCTAATGGCTTGTCCCAAGCTCCCATTTAATTCCCACGGACACAAGCAAAATGAAAACAAAGGCAATTATCTATTGCTAGAGTTAGGGACAATTTTCATAAATGGAGCGAATCTGAAAAAAACACAAAAATTCAGAGCCTAGCCATATTTTTACCTCTTGAAAAAGAGAAGCCTTATTTACCTAGAAGGAGAGGAGAAGACCCTTTTATGGCCATCCAGGTCAGTGACCCAACGCCCTTTACTAATTAGAAAAGAGGCCATTTCCCTTCTCCTAGGCAGATGGTGTCTTCTCTGAGGCCAGCAGAGTACTATATCCCCAACCACATGTTTGTTTTGAAGCTATATATCCCAGAAAAATAAAGGAGCAATAAAGATGTACTGGCGATTGCACGTTGCTTCCTGGGTGAACAGAGATAGGGAGAAGTCAATGGCAGTATTTGCTGGAGGGATGGTGCCATGAATGCCATTGGTTTAACGTGTGAAAGAACATCTGTTGGTGTGGGAACCTGACGGTTTTCACTAGCTTTGCTGCCCTTCAAGGTCTTATGTTGTTGAGAGAAAATTAATGAAAGAAGATCCACACAGAGACATGTGCATTAGCATAAAGTGTTGAAATATAAGGACAAAGGAAAAACATCCTATTAAATACCTAAAGAGAAAACACAGGTTAGCTACAAGAAGGATGAAATCCGGTTGGCTTTTTTTGAAACGAGAAAGGTCCGAGGTAATAGAACCATAGCCACACACATTTTTCAGGAAAAAGTGTGGTCTGTGAACTAAAAGTTTGATATCCCAGCTAAGATGCTTCCAGTGTGAGAAGGCAACAGAATATTTCTTCATATGTCAGGTCTAAAAACAAACAAACAAGAGTCACATGTCCTTCTGGAAAATATTAGAAGGCATAGTGGTCAAGATTTAATTCAAAGATAAAAACCTAACTATTGGAAAGTATTCTATAAAAGAATGGTGGCACGACTTCCCTGGTGGCACAGTGGTTAACAATCTGTCTGCCAATGCAGGGGACATGGGTTCGATCCCTGGTCCAGGAAGATCCCACATGCTGCTGACCAACCAAGCACGTGCACCACAACTACTGAGCCTGCGCTCTAGAGCCCACGAGCCACAACTACTGAGCCCATGCACCACAACTACTGGAACCTATGCACTCTAGGGCCCATTTGCCACAACTGCTGAGCCCACACGCTGCAACTACTGAAGCCCACGTGCCTAGAGGCCATGCTCTGCAACAAGAGAAGCCACCGCAATGAGAGGCCCGTGCACCGCAATCAAGAGTAGCCCCCGCTCACCGCAACTAGAGAAAGCCCGTGTGCAGCAACTAAGACCCAACACAGCCAAAAATAAATTTGAAAAAAAGAAAAAAAGAAAAGAATGGTGGTAGAACCACAATGAGATATCACCCCACATCTGTCAGAATGGCTATTATCAAAAAAGGACCCAAAAAACAAGTGTTGGCAAGGATGTGGGGAAAAGGGAACCCTCGTGCACTGTTGGTGGGAATGTAAATTGGTGCAGCCACTGTGGAGAACAGTATGGAGCTTTCTCAAAAACTAAAAATAAAACTACCATATGATCCAGCAATCCCACTTCTGGGTACTTACCTGAAGAAAACAAAAACACTAATTTGGAAAAATATATGCACCCCTATGTTCAGTGCAGGATTGCTCACAATAACCAGCATATGGAAGCAACCTAAGTGTCCATTGACAAATGAGTGAATACAGAAGATGTGGTATATGTATACACAATGAAATATTACTTAGGCATAAAAAAGAATAAAATCTTGCCATTTGAAACAACATGGATGAAGTTGAGAGTATTATGCTAAGTGAAATAAGTCAGACAAAGAAAGACAAACACTGTATGATTTCACTTATATGGGGAGTCTAAAAAACAAACAAAACTCATAGATACAGAGAACAGACTGGTGATTACCAAAGGGGAGGATGGTTGGAGAGTGGATGAAATGGATGGAGGGGATCAAGAGGTACAAACTTCCAGCTGTAAAATAAATAAGTCATGGGGATGTAATGGTGACTATAGTCTATAATATCATATTGCAAGTTTGAAAGTTGCTCTCATCACAAGAAAAAAAATTTTGTAACTTTGTATGGTGATAGATGGTGACCATACAAACTAGACTTATTCTGATGATCATTTCACAACGTATGCAAATGTTAAATCATGATGTTGTATACCTGAAACTAATGGAATGTTACATGTCGATCATACTTCAATAAAAAAATGCTTTAAAAGAATTATGGTAGAATACCCTGAATCTATTAAACACAGTTTTCTAAGTAATAATATAAATAGAAAATAGTAGAAAATAGTAGAAAATAGTAGAAAAATGAAATGCAAATTTCCCAAGCAAATTTCAAAGATCAAACATATAAGCTAACTGTAATAGTAGTAACTTCTATTGATTGTTTAATGTGCTAGACACTCTTACTGTGAGAACTCATTTAATCTCAACAATAAAACTTACAAGATGGGTACCATTATTATCCCTATTTTCCAGATGAGAAAATGGAGGCAAAAAGAGGTTCAGTAAATTGCCCTAGGTTACATAATTAGAAACTGTATACAATAGCCTGAATTTACAAATATAAGATTTTTTAAACTTAGAAATTGGGAGAAGTGGGTAGTAAAATCCCTTACATGTATTATACATAGCTTAAATGAAGGTGGCTAAAATCTCACTCTTTCATTCTTTCCCCCCAAAACATTATTTTCCCAGCTCTCACCATTCCCCTAAGTGGCCAACTGTTCATCCAATACTCAAGCCAGAAACTAGGAATTATTTCAATTATTTCCTTTCCTGCATAATCCATATTTAATCTAACAAAAGTTCCATCAACTCTACTTTCAAAATGTCTCTTCTTCATCCAATTTGCTCATTTCTACCATCACATCCTTAGCCCAAGTATCCATCATTCTTCCCACCTCTGACTGCTTCTATAGCTTCCGAATTGATCTCCCTAACTTTTGTCTTCGCCTCCTTTGATAGACTCTTCATGCAGCAACCATAAGACATGGCACCATCCTTAAAATTCTCCAATTGCTACCCACTGCTCTTGGAACAGAATTCTGACTCCTTTTTGGGTCCTAAGAAGCCCTGCATGTTCTGGTCGCCGCCTACTGCTCCCACCTTACCCTGAATTTAGCGTGCCCCTGTCAGCCTTTGCCATCTTCAGTTTCCAAGACTTCACGAAATATTGGAATAATATAATGAACACATTTGCATCAACATGTGTGCCTCTCTACACTCCAGTTACTACTGGACAGTTGGAATAAATGTTGGGTCTAACTGGATAGAAAGTTATAGGATAATTACAATATTAATAAAACAAGATGAGTGAAATAGCTGAGGGAAGTTAAGAGGTACAAACTTCTAGTTACAAAATAAATGAGCCATGGGGATGAAATGTAAAATGTGGAGAATATAGTCAACAACAATGTAATGCTTTGATGGTGACAGATCATTACTATACTTAATGTGATGATCATTTTAACGTGCATAGAAATATTGAATCACTATGTTGTGTACCATGGGGAACTAATATAGTGTTGTAGGTCAATTATACTTCAACAAACAAACAAAAAACTCATAGAAAAAGAGATCAGATTTGTGGTTACCAGAGGTGCGGGGTGGAGGAGGGGGAATTAGATGAAGGTGGTCAAAAGGTACAAGCTTCCAGTTATAAGAAAAATAAGTACTAAGGATACAATGTACAACATGATTAATACAATTAACACTGTTTTATGTTATATATGAAAGTTGTTAAACGAGTAAATCCTAAGAGTTCTCATCACAAGGAAAAATATTTTGTTCATTTCTTGTATTTTATATCTTATGTGAGATGAGGAAAGTTCACTAAGCTTATTGTGATAATCATTTCATGATGTAAGTCAAATCATTATGCTGTACACCTTAAATTTATACAGTGCTATATATCAATTATATCTCAAAAAAACCTGAAAGACAAAAAAGTTATTCAAACAAGGGCAAAATTTGTCAACTGTCACCAAAAGTCTATAAAAAATAAGGCCATAGGGTTTCCCTGCTGGCGCAGGGGTTGAGAGTCCACCTGCCGATGCAGGGGACACAGGTTCGTGCCCCGGTCCGGGAAGATCCCACATGCCACAGAGCAGTTGGGCCCATGAGCCATGGCCGCTGAGTCTGCATGTCCGGAGCCTGTGCTCCGCAATGGGAGAGGCCACAACAGTGAGAGGCCCGCGTAATGCAAAAAAAAAAAAAAAAAAATTAAAATTAAAATAATAAGGCCATAGTTGTAAATACTTTTATTAAAAATAAAGACTAAAAATAAATTTTAAAATGGGCAGAAGATCTAAATGGACGTTTCTTTGAAGAAGACATACAAATGGCCAAAAGGCACATGAAAAGATGCTCAACATCGTTAATTATTAGAGGTATGCAAGTCAAAACTACCATAAGCTACCAACACACACTGGTCAGAATGACCACCATCAAAAAGTCTACAAAAAATAAATGCTGGAGAAAAGGGAACCCTCCTAACTGTTGATGGGAATGGAAATCGGTACAACCACTATGGAGAACTGTATGGAGGTTCCTTAAAGAACTAAAAATATAACTAACATATGACACTACAATTCCACTCCTGGGCATAAATCCAAAGAAAATTGCAATTCAAAAAGATACATGCACCCCAATGTTCATTGCAGCAATATTTACAATAGCCAAGGCATGGAAGCAACCTAAATGTCCATCGACAGATGAATGGATAAAGAAGATGTGGTGTAGATAGATACATAGATACATAGATATCGGAATGGAATATTACTTAGTCATAAAAAAGAATGAAATAATGCCATTTGCAGCTACTTGGATGGACCTAGAGATTATTATAATAAATGAAGTAAGCCAGACAGAGAAAGACAAATATCATACAATATTGCTTATATGTGGAATCTAATTAAAAAAGATACCAATGAACTTATATACAAAACAGAAATAGACCCACAAACATAGAAAACAAACTTATGGTAAAACCAAAGAGGAAAGGTGGGGAGGGATCAATTAGGAGGTTGGGATTAACAGATACACACTACTATATATAAAATAGATAACCAACTAGGACCTACTGTATAGCACAGAGGACTATACTCAATATTCTGTAATAACCTATAAGGGAAAAGGATCTGAAAAAGAATAAATATAGCTGAATCACTTTGCTATACACCTGAAACTAACACAACATTGTAAATCAATTGTACCTCAATAAAAAAAAAATAATTCGTTAATTTAAAAAGTCACACACAAAATATTAGAAAAATGTAATACTATTTTAAAAGGGTAAATTCTTAGAACTATAAATTATATCATTTCCGTTTCTGCTTATTTAAAAAAAAACTAAGAAGAAGCAAAAAAAAATGAAAACAGAAAAAACTATAAAAATTCAATCAAGGAAAAATTAAATGGAATAACAAATTTATTGTGAGAAATAAGATATAGGAACATATAGGGATGAATTATTTTAATTTTTTAAAACTTTTAGATTGTAGAAAACGCTATGGTAATAAAATTTACATCTTAATATTTAGTGCTGTTTCCACAGGGAGATGTTCAGTGGTATTTGGTGAATACACAAATTGTGTAGAAATATATTACTTGTCTTAAGAAATAGAAAGCCTGAAAAGAGCAATAACCATGGGGGGAGTGGTGGGAAGAGAATACTTTATTCTATCAAAGAATTAACTCAAATTCCCAAACCCTTTCATTCAGTAAAACTGAGCACTTACTGTATGCCAGGAACAACTCTAGACACTGGGACTATATCCACTCTTCCACACCAAAAAATAACCCTGTCGTTATATAAAGTTTCATTCTTTTCCTAGTATCAACCTGTTAACAGATACTAGAATACTAAAAATATTAGATACTATTTTTTAAATTGAGCATATGATAAGCTTGCCTTTACAAGTCAAATCTGTAGAGAAGATTTATTCAATAAATGGTGCTAAGAAAATTTGTTACCTCTTTTTAAGTCAAGTTCCTAGCTATTACATATGCCACAGAAATGGTAGATGGAATGATAAATTTGATGTGTCAAAAATTTTTAAAGGCAATCATTAATATCAAGAAGAAATTTTTTTTTCCTGCGTACCAGGCACTTTATTTATTTAACATCTTCATTGGAGTATAGTTGCTTTACAATGTTGTGTCAGTTTCTGCTGTATAACAAAGTGAATCAGCTATACGTATACATATATCCCCATATCCCCTCCCTCTTGAGTGTCCCTCGCACCCTCCCTATCCCACCCATGTAGGTGGTCACAAAGCTGATTTCCCTGTGCAATGCAGCTGCTTCCTACTAGCTATCTATTTTACATTTGCTAGTGTATATATGTCAATGCTACTCTCTCACTTCGTCCCAGTTTACCCTTCCCCAAGAAGAAATTTTTGATGAACTTTTATCTGAATTCAGTACTCAGAACTTCTAAGTTTAACTGCAACGAAAGAAATCACAGAGCAAAAAATATATACTAGAGTTAATTAGATAAAAACACAGAACTTCAAAAATGTATAAACAAAATTAAAACCAAACTAAAAGAATCTTACCATAAATATGACAATAGTCAATGTTCTTATAATATACAAATTTATTCAAAAAATCAATAAAACAGGGCTTCCCTGGTGGCGCAGTGGTTGAGAGTTTGCCTGCCGATGCAGGGGGCGCGGGTTCGTGCCCCGGTCTGGGAAGATCCCACATGCCGCAGAGCGGCTGGGCCCGTGAGCCATGGCCACTGAGCCTGCGCGTCTGGAGCCTGTGCTCTGCAGCGGGAGAGGCCACAACAGTGAGAGGGCCGCGTACCGCAAAAAAAAAAAAATCAATAAAACAAACCCTAACAACCATGACAGGGAACTAGTTTAAAGACCACAAACAGAAAGGGAAGCTCACTGGGGTAATGCTACTAATGTTTCTTCCTGTAACCAATACTGGTGCTGGTCAGAGTTAGTCTTTTCTTAAAATCTTCAGCATTGAAAATGCCACTCATTGTTTCCAGTTAGAAGGCAGTTTTGCAATGTAAAACTGAAATGGTTAACTAAATGTGATCACAGAACGTTCCGTTGTTGGGTGGGCCGTAGCTTACACGTATGGGAAGAATTGCATTTGGGAAGAAATATCCAAGTAATATTTATAAGTGAAGGACTCTGATCCATCAGTTAAAACTAAGAAAGGGTTATAACAATCATTGTATGCTGCTCCCTGAATTAAGATCCTGATATATTGCTGTGGGCAAAAGGAGCAATAAAATACCAAAGACATCAAAGGTGAAAATGTCATTCAAAACAAGAGTGCACAGTCCCTATATACTATATGCAGTACTAATGGTCACTGACCCTCCAGAAAAAAGGGAAAGAGGATGATCTTGGGGTTTGGGAGGCTTATGAAAATAAACTTTAGAAAGCAAGATTCTTTCTCACAGATGCAAAATTAAAACAATAATAATAAATGTCCTATGTGTTTACTGTGAGCCAGGCAGTGTGTTAAGTTCGTTCAATATGTTTTCCCATTTGGTCTTCCCAACCAGCTTACGAGGGAGGCATTGTCCCAGCCCATGTTACAAGGGAGGAAACGGTTCTCTGAGCTTGAGATCACACAGCTGGGACTGCCAAGGTGGGCCTGTCTGACTCCAGAACACATGCTCTTAGCTGTCAGCATCTTTCGGCTGTGGAAACAAGCAACATGGACTTGTCTACGCATATTAGACCTAGGAGACACTCCTTGAAATTTCAAAGAGGAAAATCCAAGGTCAAGTAGTCTGATCCATGGTAGCACCAGTGGAATTTCCTTCCCTGAGAGGCAGAGAAGGATGAAACACAGCGTATTCAAAGAGGCAATTATTCATCCATTTCTTCACCCTTGCAACAAATAGTTTTTGAGGCCCCACTATGCTCCAGGCACTGAAAGGTAAATTCAGAATTGATTTCAGAGGCAGAAAGGAATGCTTGGGGTGGGCATTCTCAGCTTTCTTCGACTGAACTCGTGGCAGGCAAGCATGCTTTAAAAAGAGAAGCCTTCACTTGCACTGGCATAGTAAACACGATAAACCACAAACTCTGACCCGTGTCCTTCTGTCTAAATTTAACCCATGAGTGTTTTGAGAGGTAGAACTTTTGGACTCTGGGTATGGTTTTCTGAACACTTGAAGAAAATAGCACTAGGTCGTAATTTTGGAGTGGTAAGATGCAGCCTACTTCTTAAATGTGAAATCTGCTGAGATTCATTACATATTTATTCCTATATTCCCAGTGACTAACAAAATAATTTTAGAGCTGGTTTATTTTTTCCTATGATTTATTTTATATTAGCAATGCTTCCTAATCTTTATCTTCAAGTTTCTCCATCCTCTCTCTCATGATGTCGACTTTGGGATTACTGTAATA
This sequence comes from Globicephala melas, assembly GCF_963455315.2. Classification (NCBI taxonomy): domain Eukaryota; kingdom Metazoa; phylum Chordata; class Mammalia; order Artiodactyla; family Delphinidae; genus Globicephala; species Globicephala melas. The sequence continues at coordinate 115,799,885 of NC_083318.1, read as the reverse complement.
TGCCCTCTATAGAGCCTGGGAAGAGAGCATCGGTTTTCTTTATCAGCACATGGAAGAGAGGGATTGCATGGGGTGGAGGTGTTCTTAAAAGCATTGTATTCTATATGAGCAAATAAAATCAGGATATTTTCCATCATTAAATATTCTCTTATAAAGTATAAGAAGTTAATTGCACCGACTGAGTTTGATCCTAGATGAGAAAATTTTCCAACTTGGAAATTTCATGTTTGTATAACCCGCTTACTTGGAAAATAATGGCTTTATGTTTACTATCCGACAGAAGCCTAAGTGTAGAACAACAGACTCCCCGAGGGACGCTCCGGCTCCAGTCATTACAGAGGTGAGGCTGGAGCCCAAGAGGAAGGAAACAGATTGCACTGCACGTGAGCATGACCTAGTGGCGGGTTCACTGAGTGGCATTTATGGCAGTAAGAAAAGGCTACTTGTCTGATTTCCAAGTGTCAGGGTAAGGGATGTGTATGCAGCTGTTGTTCACGGAGAGGTGAAGAACAGGAAAGAATAGATTCTTTGAAAGAAAGCATAAGTAAGAGAAGGACATTCACAATCTCTTAATATTAAGCCATTGGATCTCCCCACTGCCTTCAGGAACCCAGAACCATCAAAAGCACTTCTTTGCATAAGTAAACAGAATGTTCTTCACATTCTTCACAAGGAACCAAAAATGATAAACTTTGCCTCATACTGGCTCCCAAACCATTGTGGGGAGTTTATTTAGACTGTGAGACACTTAACACAGCTTATCATGGGAAGCATGGCTTGCCATACGCAGTTCATCAGGGGATCACTGGCCAGTGTGCAGTCATATTGCTAAATAATGTAATACGAGTGGGATGCATCAACACTAGAGAAAATGTAAAAATTCTATGTTATGTTTTATAGCCAAACATGTATCTCTCTATATAAATTACATATTATAAGTATATGTATTACATATTATACATATGTATGTGTGTGTGTGTGTGTGTGTGTGTGTGTGTGTATATATATATATATATATATATATATATATGCCAAAGGCCCTCTATAGTCCTTTGACATCATGGCTTTGCATGCCTGTCAACATTCTGATTAAAGTTGACTACATGGCAAATTATCTGAAGCACTTTTTATAAACGCTCAATGATAAGTGTTTCATCTTAAACACATTATTATTGATATAACGGGTAATATTTTGTTCCCATCAGATATTATAGAACTAGACACTTCCTACCCAGTATTGTAAACTTACTACAATATTCCTATAATTGGTCTCAGTAATTTGAGGGAATAAATAAGGCCAGAAATGCTAATATTATAGTTCTGCTTTAAAGAAAAAAAAAGTTGAGTCTTAAATGCCTCCTTTGAAAACCGTATTGCATAAGTTTGCGTATTATCTTCATAAGGCTCATCTATACATATCAGAAAATCCCTTCTCCTTTAAGCTAATTTGTGCTGGGTTTTTCTGTCCTTGCAGCATAAATTATTCTAGCTAATACAGGACATTATGAATCTTCCCTTCCTATAATAATCTGAGAATAGGAGACTGAGGCCCGGATCACACAGTATACTTGTGACTAAGTGGAGACTAGAACCCAGGTCTCTGTACACCTAGTCCAAACCCCTTTTTGATAAATCATACTCTATCCTATACTTTCAATGCTGCCACTTTCACTTCTAATCAGAGATGTGATCATTTAAAAAGTCTCTTAACAGTTCATGGGTTTACTATTTAATAATAAGTTTGAGTATGTAGGCAAGATGACTAAACAATTATTTAAATTTATATAGATATGTTGTTTGTAAATATTTTCTCCAAAGTGATCTGCAGATTCAATACAATCCCAGTCAAGATCTCAATGGCATTTTTTGCAGAAATAGAAAAACAATCCTAAAATTCATATGGAAACATAAAAGATCCCAGGTAGCCAAAGCAATTTTTAGCAAAAAGAACAAAGCTGGAGGCTGATTCCAAATATATTACAAGCAAATAAAAAATGTTTCAGATAATTTGCCATGTAGTCAACACTAATCAAAATGTTGACAGGCATTCAAAGCCATGTTATCAAAGGACTATAGAGGGGCTTAGGTATATAAATATATATAATACACGTATTTATTTGTAATATGTAATTATACATATATGATACATGTTTGACTATAAAACATTACTGAATAATATTCCATTGTGTTTATATATGCTTAACATCAGAAAAATGCAAATCAAAGCCACAATATCACCTCACACCTGTCGAGATGGATATTATCCAAAAAACCAAAGATAAGTGTTGCGGAGGATGTGGAAAAAAGGAAACCCTTGTACGCTGTTGGTGAGACTATGCAGCGGTGCAGTCATTATGGAAAACAGTATGGCAGTTACCCAAAAACTAAAAATAGAAGTACCATGCAATCCATCTAGTAATCCCAGTCCTCGGTATATATCCAAAGGAATTGAAATCTGTATCTCAGAGAGATACTTGCACTTCATTGCAACATTATTCACGATAGCCAAGACATGCAAACAACCTAAGTGTCTGTCATGGGTGAATGGATTTTAAAAATGTGAGATAGGGCTTCCCCGGTGGCGCAGTGGTTGAGAGTCCGCCTGCCGATGCAGGGGACGCGGGTTCGTGCCCCGGTCCGGGAAGATCCCACATGCCACGGAGCGGCTGGGCCCGTGAGCCATGGCCGATGAGCCTGCGCGTCCGGAGCCTGTGCTCAGCGACGGGAGAGGCCACAGCAGTGAGAGGCCCGCGTAACGCAAAAAAAAAAAAAAAAGTGAGATAGATAGATAGATTGATAGATAGATAGATACACATACACACATACACACACACACACACACAATGGAATATTATTCTTTTTTAAGAAAGGATTCCTGCCATTTGCATCAACATAAATGCACCTATCACTTATGCTAAATGATATGTCAGCCACAGGAGGACAAATACTACAAGACATCACTTATGTGATGGATCTAAAATAGTCAAACTCACAGGAGAAGAGAGTAGAATGATGGTTGCCAGGGCTGGTGGAAGGGGGAAACAAAATGCCAAAGGGCACAAAGTTTCAGTTGTGCAAGATGAATAAGTCTTAAGAGATCTACTATATAGCACTGTGCCTATAGTTAATAATACCATACTGTATAATACTTAAAATTTGCTAAGAGAGTAGACCTTATGGGTAATGTTCCTATCACACAAAAAATTAATAAATAAACGGGGCAGGAAGAAACTCTTGGAAGTGACAGACATGTCTATGGATAGATTGTGATGATGGTTTCACAGGTGTATACTTATCTCCAAACTCATCACATTGTATGTATTAAATAAGTACAGCTTTTTGTACATCAATCATACCCCAATAGGGTGGTTTAAATATATAGTTTTTAATATTTAATTTAATATTATTCAATATTAATTAAATGTACTTAATGCATATTTAAATATATATACATATTCATGTGTACATATACACATATATAGCCAAATTACAATGGCCCCTACTTCACTATCTCAATGCCTCTGTCCTCGACATATATACACAGTTCAAAGCCTCTCTAGTGTTTTCTGGGCTCCCAACATTGAAAATCAGATTGTCAGCTGTAGTCACTATCAAGTGGCGTCAAGACATGTTCTCCTCCTTTGCTCTGGCTTCTCCTTGACCATGTCCACTGTCCTCCAGCAACAAAGTCTTCATCCACACCAAGGCGCAGATGGAGGCTCAGGGAGAGAGAGGTTACACACCCCCAGCATATGGGTGCCAGCCTCTGGCGCTTGCACAGACTAATTCACCACTTAGCTTCAGTCCAGTGCCTGGCACATCAAAGATCTTGGTGTTACTCACTGGATACATGTGAACAGTGTAGGGGGTGGACTGGAGACCAGAGGGGACAGTGATTCAGAGACTACTAGACTGTTGGAAGAGTCCTTGAGCGCTAAACCAAGACACCAGCCGATGAGGCCAATTTTGAGAAATAGTTCTGAGACAGAATCACCAAATATCTGCAAAGGAGTTCTCCTCTCACCTTTCAGGAAGAGACATGGTTGGAAAAAATGGATGTCAAGTAGACAACCAACCAAATGTCCAAAACAGGTTTTTACCAATTCTGATCTTCTACTATCCTGAAGTCCTTGGTTCTTATCAAATATATTCAAAACCAAGAGTCATCCACATGGTCAGCGCCCCCCCCCCAGGACAGCTGGTGTTTCAGGAGACTTAGTGACTCTAGAAAGCCTTCAGGAAAACAAAGGTCCAGATAGCTGAAGAAGAGTCATAAGAAGTTTCAGAGAGATTTCCTATGTGGAAGCATGGCAGATGGGAAACTTAGGAGGCTGGGTTACAGAACCAAGAGTTCAGAACCCAGGACATGAGAGTACGTGAGAAGAAACACTTAGATAAGAGCTAGGGTGGAATGCTTGGGTGGATCATCTAGCTTTAAATAATAATGACCATAAAAGTAGTAAAAGCAATTATTATCTTCTGTTGCAACCTCATATGGTCTGGGCAGTGTACCACCTGCTTTATATATGATAATATATTTATTTCTCACGAGTATGTGAGGCAAATAATATCATCCTATTAGAGATAAGAATTGAGACTCAGAAAGATGAAGAACCTTGTTCAAAGACGATTTTAAATACAGGACTTGTTTTACTTCAAAATGAAACAAGTGATCCTGTCTGTGGACTTTTACTTTCAGTCTTTAGATGCTGAGAGAACTTAAATTGCTATCAGTTTAGAAAAATAAATTATACCACAATTTCTGTATTATCTCTTTTCAACCAATAAACTCAAAGTAATTTACTAGGTATAATCCATATCTGATCTTAATAAAAATGAAAATACCACTTTGTGTGGGGGGAGAGATAAATTAGGAATTTGGGATTAACAGATACACATTACTATATATAAAATAAACCACAAGGACCTACTGTAGAGCACAGGGAGCTATATTCAATATCTTGTAATAGCCTATAATGAAAAGAATCTGAAAAAGAACATATATATACATATATATTCACAATATATACATATATATATAACTGAATATATATATATATATGCTGTACACGTGAAACATTGTAAATCAACTATACTTCAATAAAAAAAGTAAATAAACAAAATTTTTAAGAAAAAAAACCACCACTTTGATACATACTTTTTTCTTTCTCATGTATTCTTCCTTCATAAATTCCTTTTTGAAAAAAGACCACTTGGGCTTCCCTGATGGCGCAGTGGTTGGGAATCCACCTGCCAATGCAGGGGACATGGGCTCAAGCCCTGGTCTGGGAAGATCCCACATGCCGTGGAGCAACTAAGCCCATGAGTCACAACTACTGAGCCTGTGCTCTAGAGCCAACGAGCCACAACTACTGAAGCTCGTGCACCTAGAGCCCGTGCTCCACAACAAGAGAAGCCACCACAGTGAGAAGCCCATGCACCTCAACAAAGAGTAGCCCCTGCTCACCGCAACTAGAGAAAGCCCACACGCAGCAACAAAGATCCAACGCAGCCAAAAATAAATATATTTTTTAAAAAAATCACTTGGGTATTATAAGTGGTTCCACCACACTTATCCCTAATTCAGAAAGATGTGACTTGCCTTCCTGTCGTCCTTGAGTTTTCAAACTCACCAGCAAAAATAAGAACATGAATCTGATTATGAATTATTTCTGTTCCCACAACCAAACCTTATGTAGTTTTTCAAATCCCTATACTATTCAAATATTCTTTGGAAATATAGAAGGCTATTAAATAGTTTCTGGTACCAATTCCAATGTGGGGAGAGGAGGTGTTCCTCATACCAACAAGCAATTCTTTGGACACCAGATGAATGTCCTACAATTCAACTCCATTCTGACACTATCTACCCAAAGAAAGCATCAGATTCAACAGGTTAAGGCTCCATCCTACAAGGCTCCCACTCCACCCCCACTTCAGATGCCAATCGCAAGCCCAGGTTGTCACCCGTGCCTCTCACCAACTGGATATAGATTGGAAGTTCCCAAGACCCTCTTCTTGGGTTCAAGTAATTTGCTAGAGTGGCTCACATAATTCAGAAAAACATTTTACTTACTAGACCACCAGTTTATTATGAAAGAATGTAACTCAGGAACAGCCAGATGGAAGAGACATACAGGGCAAAGCATGGCGAAAGAGTGTTGAGCTCCCGTGCTCTCTGAAGGCACACAATTCTCCCTGAATCTCCACTTGCTCACCAACCCAGAAGCTCTCAGAAGCCTGTCCTTTGGGGTTTTTACTGAGGTTTCACTACATAGGCATGATAAATTAAATCATTGGCCACTGGTGATTAATTCAACCTCCAACCCCTCTCCCCTGCCCAGAGGTCAGGGGGTGGGACGGAAAGCTCCAACCCTCTAATCATGTGATTGATTCTCCGGGCAACCAGCCCCCATCCGTAGGTGCTTTCTGAAAGTTACCTCATTAATGTAACAAAAGACACCTTTATCACTCTACACACTTAGGAAATTCCAAGGGTTTTGGGAGCCAGGAACTGTGGACAAAGACAAAATATATGTGAGAAATATATTTTGGTCATCTGAATGACCAAATATGTATTTCGTATAAATCACAATATCATAGCTATTTAATACAGAAATTCAAAACTACATGTTAGAGGAATGTAACAGCAGTTAAGAGTCTTGACATTCAATGTGAATCAAAGAAACAGGAGTTTCTCACTTCAGATGTCAGACCTGTATCAAGACAATTGTGCAAGAGGGAAGAGATATGGGAACATATATATATGTATAACTGATTCACTTTGTTATAAAGCAGAAACTAACACACCATTGTAAAGCAATTATACTCCAATAAAGATGTAAAAAAAAAAAAGACTCTTAATTGAGCGAATTTACAGGTTATTATCAAGGGAAATGTAAGCAGTGTAGAGCCATAAACACAGGATTTGATTTGACTACAAGAGTGAGATCTCAAATTCCTTGTTAATAATAGAGTGAAACTAACAATCTACTGAGCTATGCTACCTTCTAGGAGAGTAAAAAGTGAGTGGTTTATTATTTTAAGGAAAAGGTACTTTGGTGACACACACTTTTCTTCCCAGATATAAATCACCTTTAGCTTTCCAAATCATTACTGCCTCCAAATTAAGATTCTAGAGCAGGGGGAGTGATAGGAACCTACAGAGAATCTCTGACTATGAGACAAAAGCCAGATACAGATGGGTATGAACCAAATAAATACTCAGTTTTTATAATACATGGGTGAGCTGAGGCTCTGGGAATTTGGGAGATCTCTGGAGAACGTAACTTTGGATCAGAGAAGTTTCCAGAAATTCATTCTGCTTTGCAACCACCACGGAGGGGAGAATTCCTAAAGATGTAGGAACCCATGTTTTTTGTTTTTAATTTTATTGGAGTACAGTTGCTTCACAATATCGTGTTAGTTTATACTGTATGGCAAAGTGAATCAGCCATATGTATACATATATCCCCTCTTTTTTGGACTTCCTTCTCATTTAGGTCACCACAGAGCACTGAGTAGAGTTCCCCGTGCTATACAGTAGGTTCTCATTAGTTACCTATTTTATACATAGTATAATAGTGTATATATGTCAATCCCAATCTCCCAATTCATCCTCTCCCCCTCCCCCTTGGTATCTACACGTTTGTTCTTTATATCTGTGTCTCTATTTCTGCTTTTTAAATAAGATCATCTATGCTAATGTGAGCAGAGCAGGGCAAGCACTTCCAGAATTGCATAAAACTAAATTATCGTCAGTGATCAGTGTGACTCTCTGAATGACTACAATCATCTAGAGGCTAGTATTTTCTCCTGTGCATTTCAAAACACCTGGAGTAGATGTTCTTTTGGAAGAGGAGAAAGCCAAGGTCAAAACAAGCTGCCCCGCCAGGAGACCTTCAAGATGGCGGAGGAATAATACGTGGAGATCACCTTCCTCCCCACAAATACATCAGAAATACATCTACATGTGGAACAACTCCTACAGAACACCTACTGAACGCTGGCAGAAGACCTCAGACCTCTCACAAGGCAAGAAACTCCCCACATACCTGGGTAGGGCAAAAGAAAAAGCAGAGACAAAAGGATAGGGACGGGACCTGCACCAGTGGGAGGGAGCTGTGAAGGAAGAAAGGTTTCCACACACTAGGAAGCCACTTCGCGGGCGGAGACTACGGGTGGTGGAGGGGGTAAGCTTCGGAGCCACGGAGGAGAGCACAGCCACAGCGGTGCGTAGGGCAAAGCGGAGAGATTCCCGCACAGAGGATCGGTGCCGACCAGCACTCACCAGCCCAAGAGGATTGTCCACTCACCTGTCGGGGCAGGTAGGGGTTGGGAGCTGAGGCTTGGGCTTCAGAGGTCAGATCCCCGGGAGAGGACTGGGGTTGGCTGCATGAACACAGCGTGAAGGGGGCTAGTGCACCACAGCTAGCTGGGAAGGAGTCCTGGAAAAAGTCTGGAACTGCATAAGAGGCAAGAGCCCATTGTTTCCAGGTGCGCAAGGAGAGGGGATTCAGAGCATCGCATAAACAAGCTCCAGAGATGGGCATGAGCCGCGGCTGTCAGTGCGGACCCCAGAGACCGGCATGAGACGCTAAGGCTGCTCCTGCAGCCACCAAGAAGCCTGTGTGCAAGCACAGGTCACTATCCACACCTCCCCTCCCAAGAGCCTATGCATCACGCCACTGCCAGGGTCCTGTGATGCAGGGACAACTTCCCCGGGAGAACACATGACACTTAAGTCTGTTGCAACGTCACACCAGCCTCTGCCACCGCAGTCTCGCTCTGCATTCTGTACCCCTCCCTCCCCCCAGCCTAAGTGAGCCAGAGCCCCCTAATCAGCTGCTCCTTTAACCCTGTCCTACCTGAGCGAAGAACAGACGCCCTCAGGTGACCTACATGCAGAGGTGGGGCAAATCCAAAGCTGAACCGCAGGAGCTGTGCAAACAAAGAAGAAAAAGGGAAATTTCTCCCAGAGGCCTCAGGAGCAGTGGATTAAATCTCCACAATCAACTTGATATACCCTGCATCTATGAAATAACTGAATAGACAACGAATCATACCAAAATTGAGGCAGTGGACTTTGGGAACAAATGTAGAGTTGGGGTTTGCTTTCTGCATCTAATTTGTTTCTGGTTTTATGCTAATCTTAGTTTAGTATTTAGAGTTTATTATCATTGGTATATTTGTTTATTGATTTGGTTGCTCTCTTCCATTTTTTAATATATTTTTCTTTCCTTTTTCTCTTTTCTGAGTGTGTATATGTATGTTTCTTTGTGTGATCTTGTCTGTATAACTTTGTTTTACCATTTGTCCTAGGATTCTGTATGTCCTCTTTTTTTTTTTAGCATAGCTTTTAGAGCTTGTTATCATTGGTGGATTTGTTTTATGGTTTGGTTGCTCTCTTCTTTCTTCTTTTTTTTATTACTTTATAATTTTTTTATTTTAATAACTTTACTTATTTTTATTTATTTTTTCTTTCTTTCTTTCTTTTTTTCTCCCTTTTCTTCTGAGCCATGTGGCTGACAGGGTCTTGGTGCTCCAGCTGGGTGTCAGGCCTGGGCCTCTGAGGTGGGAGAGCTCAATTCAGGACATTGGTCCACCAGAGACCTCCTGGCTCCACATAATATCAAACAGTGAAAGCTCCCCAAGAGATCTCTATCTCAACGCTAAGACCCAGCTCCACTCAACAACCAGCAAGCTACAGTGCTGGATACCCTATGCCAAACAACAAGCAAGACAGGAACACAACCCTACCCGATAGCAGAGAGGCTGCCTAAAATCTTAAAAAGGTCACAGACAACCCCAAAACACACCACCAGACCTGCCCACCAGTAAGACAGGATCCAGCCTCATCCACCTGAACACAGGCACTAGTCCACCCTACCAGGAAGCCTACACAACCCACTGAACCAACCTTAGCCACTGGGGGCAGACACCAAAAACAATGAGAACTACAAACCTGCAGCCTGCAAAAAGGAGACCCCAAAGACAGTAAGATAAGCAAAATGAGAAGACAGAGAAACACACAGCAGATGAAGGATCAAGGTAAAAACCCACCATACCAAACAAATGAAGAGGAAATAGGCAGTCAACCTGAACACAAATTCAGAGTAATGATAGTAAAGGTGATCCAAAATCTTGAAAATAGAATGGAGAAAATACAAGAAATGTTTAACAAGGACCTAGAAGAACTAAAGAGCAAACAAACAATGATGAACAACACAATAAAGAAAATTAAAAGTTCTCTAGAAGGAATCAATAGCAGAATAACTGAGGCAGAAGAATGGATAAGCGACCTGGAAGGTAAAATAGTGGAAATAACTACCGCAGAGCAGAATAAAGAAAAAAGAATGAAAAGAATTGAGGACAGTCTTAGAGACCTCTGGGACAACATAAAACACACCAACATTCGAATTATAGGGGTTTCGGAAGAAGAAGAGAAAAAGAAAGGGCCTGAGAAAATATTTGAGGAGATTATAGTTGAAAATTTCCCTAATATGGGAATGGAAATAGTCAATCAAGTCCAAGAAGTGCAGAGAGTCCCATACAGGATAAATCCAAGGAGAAACATGCCAAGACACATATTACTCAAACTATCAAAACTTAAACACAAAGAAAAAATATTAAAAGCAGCAAGGGAAAAACAACAAATAACACAAAAAGCAAGCCCCATAAGGTTAAAAGCTGATCTTTCAGCAGAAACTCTGCAAACCAAAAGAGCGTGGCCAGACATATTTAAAGTGATGAAAGGACAAAACCTATAACCAAGATTACTCTACCCAGGAAGGATCTCATTCAGATTTGACAGAGAAATTAAAACCTTTACAGACAAGCAAAAGCTAGGAGAATTCAGCACCCCCAAACCAACATTACAACAAATGCTAAAGGAACTTCTCTAGGCAGGAAACACAAGAGAAGGAAAAGACCTACAATAACAAACCCAAACAATTAAGAAAATGGTAATAGGAACATACATATCGATAATTACCTTAAATGTAAATGGATTAAATGCTCCCACCAAAAGACATAGACTGGCTGAATAGATACAAAAACAAGACCCGTATATATGCTGTCTACAAGAGACCTACTTCAGACCTAGGGACAAATACAGACTGAAAGTGAGGGGATGGAAATAGATATTCCATGCAAATGAAATCAAAAGAAAGCTGGAGGGGCTTCCCTGGTGGTGCAGTGGTTGAGAGTCCGCCTGCCAATGCAGGGGACACGGGTTCGTGCCCCAGTCCGGGAAGATCCCACATGCCGCAGAGCGGATAGGCCCGCGAGCCATGACAAATGAGCCTGCACTTCCAGAGCCTGTGCTCCGCAACGGAAGAGGCCACAACAGTGAGAGGCCCACGTACAGCAAAAAAAAAAAAAAGAAAGAAAGAAATCTGTAGTAGCAATTCTCATAACAGAAAAAATAGACTTTAAAATAAAGACTATTGCAAGAGACAAAGATGGACACTACATAATGATCAAGGGATCAATCCAAGAAGAAGACATAACAATGTAAATATTTATGCACCCAATATAGGAGCACCTCAATAAGGCAAATGCTAACATCCATAAAAGAGGAAATCGGCAGTAACACAATCATAGAAGAGGACTTTAACACCCCATTTTCACCAATGGACAGATCACCCAAAATGAAAATAAATAAAGAAACAAGCTTTAAATGATACATTACACAAGATGGACTTGATTGATATTTATAGGACATTCCATCCAAAAACAACACAATACACTTTCTTCTCAAGTGTTCCTGGAACATTTTCCAGGATAGATCATATCTTGGGTCACAAATCATACGTTGCTAAATTTAAGGAAACTGAAACTGTATCAGGTATCTTTTCAGACCACAATGCTATGAGACTAGACGTCAATTACAGGTAAAAAAACTGTAAAAAACACAAGCACAAAGAGGCAAAACAATACACTACTTAATAACCAAGAGATCACTGAAGAAATCAAAGAGGAAATCAAAATATACCTAGAAACAAATGACAATGAAAATACGATGACCCAAAACCTATGGGATGCAGCCAAAGCAGTTCTAACAGGGAGGTTTATAGCAATACAATCCTACTTTAAGAAACAAAAAACATCTCAAATAAACGACCTAACCTTACACCTAAAACAATTAGAGAAAGAAGAACAAAAAAACCCCAAAGTTAGCAGAAGGAAAGAAATCATAATGATCAGATCAGAAATGAATGAAAAGGAAATGAAGGAAACAATAGCAAATATCAATACAACTAAAAGCTGGTCCTTTTTGAAGTTAAAGAAAATTGACAAACCATTAGCCAGACTCATCAAGAAAAAAAAGAGAGAAGACTCAAATCAATAGAATTAGAAATGAAAAAGGAGAACAACCGATACTGCAGAAATACAAAGGATCAAGAGAGATTACTACGAGCAACTAATTGCCAATAAAATGAACAATCTAGAAGAAATGGACAAATTTGTAGAAAAGCACAACCTTCCAAGACTGAACCAGGAAGAAATAGAAAATATAAACAGACCAATCACAAGCACTGAAATTGAGACTGTGATTAAAAATCTTCCAACAAACAAAAGCCCAGGACCAGATGGCTTCACAGGCAAATTCTATGAAACATTTAGAGAAGAGCTAACACCACTCCTTCTCAACCTCCTCCAAAATATAACAGAGGGAGGAACACTCCCAAACTCATTCTATGAGGCCAACAACACCCTGATACCAAAACCAGACAAAGATGTCACAAAGAAAGAAAACTACAGGTCAATATCCCTGATGAACATAGATGCAAAAATCCTCAACAAAATACTAGCAAACAGAATCCAACAGCACATTAAACAGATCATACACCATGATCAAGTGGGGTTTATCCCAGGAATGCAAGGATTCTTCAATATATGCAAATCAATCAATGTGATACACCATATTAACAAATTGAAGGAGAAAAATCATATGATCATGTCAATAGATGCAGAGAAAGCTTTCGACAAAATTCAACACCCATTTATGATAAAAACCCTCCAGAAAGTAGGCAAGAGGGAACTTAACTCAACATAATAAAGGCCATATACAACAAACCCACAGCCAAGATCTTTCTCAATGGTGAAAAACTGAAAGCATTTCCACTAAGATCAGGAACAAGACAAGATTGCCCACTCTCACGACTATTATTCAACATAGTTTTGGAAGTTTTAGCCACAGCAATCAGAGAAGAAAAAGAAATAAAAGGAATCCAAATTGGAAAAGAAGAAGTAAATCTGTCACTTTTGCAGATGACATGATACTATACATAGAGAATCCTAAAGACGCTACCAGAGAAATACTAGAGCTAATCAATGAATTTGGTAAAGTAGCAGGATAAAAAATTAATGCATGAAATCTCTTGCACTCCTATACACTAATGAAGAAAATCTGAAAGAGAAATTAAGTAAACACTCCCATTTACCATTGCCAAAGAATAAAATACCTAGGAATAAACCTACCTAAGGAGACAAAAGACCTGTATGCAGAAAACTATAAGACACTGATGAAAGAAATTAAAGATGATACAAACAGATGGAGAGATATACCATGTTCTTGGATTGGAAGAATCAACATTGTGAAAATAACTATAGTACCCAAAGCAATCTACAGATTCAATGCAATCCCTATCAAACTATGAATGGCATTTTTCACAGAGCTAGAAAAAAATTTTCACAAGTTGTATGGAAACACAAAAGACCCCGAATAGCCAAAGCAAGCTTGAGAAAGAAAAACGGAGCTTGAGGAATCAGGCTCCCAGACTTTAGACTATACTACAAAGCTACAGTAATCAAGACAGTATGGTACCAGCACAAAAGCAGAAATATACATCAAGGGGACAGGATAGAAAGTCCAGAGATAAATCTATGCACATATTGCCACCTTATCATTGATAAAGAGGCAAGAATACACAATGGAGAAAAGACAGCCTCTTCAATAAGTGGTGCTGGGAAAAGTGGACAGCTACAAGTAAAAGAATGAAATTAGAACACTCCCTAACACCATACACAAAAATAAACTCAAAATGGATTAAAGACCTAAATGTAAGACCAGACACTATAAAACTCTTAGAGGAAAGCATAAGCAGAACACTCTCTGACATAAATCACAGCAAGATCCTTTTTGACCCGCCTCCTAGAGAAATGGAAATAAAAACAAAAATAAGCAAATGGGACCTAATGAAACTTAAAAGTTTTTGCACAGCAAAGGAAACCATAAACAAGACTAAAAGACAACTCTCAGAATAGAAGAAAATATTTGCAAATGAAGCAACTGACAAAGGATTAATCTCCAAAATTTTCAAGCAGCTCATGCAACTCAATATCAAAAAGGAAACAACCAAAGCCAAAAATGGGCAGAAGACCTAAATAGACATTTCTCCGAAGAAGATATACAGATTGACAACAAACACATGAAAGGATGCTCAACGTCACTAATTAGAGAAATGCAAATCAAAGCTTCAGTGAGGTATCTCCTCACACCGGCAGAATGGCCGTCGCCAAGAGATCTACAAACAGTAAATGCTGGAGAGGGTGTGGAGAAAAGGGAACCCTCTTGCACTGTTGGTGGGAATATAAATTGATACAGCCGCTATGGAGAACAGTATGGAGGTTCCTTACAAAACTAAAAATAGAACTACCATATGACCTAGTAATCCCACTACTGGGCATATACCCTGAGAAAACCATAATTCAAAAAGAAGCATGTACCACAATGTTCATTGCAGCTCTATTTACAATAGCCAGGACATGGAAGCAACCTAAGTGTCCATCAACAGATGAATGGATAAAGAAGCTGTGGCACATATGTACGATGGAATATTACTCAGCCATAAAAAGAAACGAAATTGAGTTATTTGTAGTGATGTGGATGGATCTAGAGACTGTCAGAGTGAAGTAAGTCAGAAAGGGAAAAATAAATACTGTATGCTAACACATATATATGAAATTAAAAAAAAAAAGGTTCTGAAGAACTTAGTGGCAGGACAGGAATAAAGATGCAGACGTAGAGAATGGACGTGAGGACATGGGGAAGGGGAAGGGTAAGCTGGGACAAAGTGAGAGAATGGCATGGACTTATATATACTACCAAATGTAAAATAGCTAGTGGGAAGCAGCCGCATAGCACAGGGAGATCAGCTCGGTGCTTTGTGACCACCTAGAGGGGTGGGATAGGGATGATGGGAGGGAGATGCAAGAGGGAGCGGATATGGGGATATATGTATATGTATAGCTGATTCACTTTTTTATACAGCAGAAACTAACACACCATTGTTAAGCAATTATACTCCAATAAAGATGTTAAAAAAAAAAAAAAGCCCCCAAAGTAGCTGTGCTTCCCTGGAATCTCCATAGAGATTCCATAAGTGACACGGAGCTGAGCAACTTGGACCCACTACACAGAGGACCCAGTTGTCTATCCTCTAACTTTCAGACCCTGGGGCACGCCCACTGACTATTCAGGAGCAAAATATCCTTTCTGTATGGCTAGATGTCATTTTCATGCCTCAGCTTGACGTACAACAAAAGACTTTGGGTTAAGGCTCCATTCCAAGAAAGAGATCTTATTAACTGACTGCCTAATTTCCAAGTTAGAAATGCACAAATCTCTTTCCAAATGGGAGGTGGTGTGTAGCTTTGAAATAATTTCAATGGTTCCATAGCTGAAGGCCAACTGAGATTTTAGCTTCATCTTCTGGAAGACTATTCAGCCATGTACATTAGCTGGAGTTTGAAAGCAAAACAAGTAGTAAAAGAAAAAAGGAAGAATTTTAAAGGAGAATGAAACAACCACAACAAGACAAATAACCCTGAATCACAAATTAAAACACTCCCATTGGCAGAGACACAAAGGTAATATTTTCACTAGAATGAATAGTCCTAGAAAAATTTGTTCTCCAATATCAGACACAACCAGGCCTTTCCTTCCATATGAGACATGAATGTCTCCTTTTTCCACTTCATCTTTTGTAGTTATCCAAACAAAATTTTAGCAGCAGAAAAAATAATGAATTTTGTCCTTTTAGGTCCAGAATTTCCTCGTTAATGTATTAACTCCCTGGCAGTAGTCAAACAGGGCACTCTAACTCCAGAATATTTCCTTTTCTTTTATCACCTTTAGAATTCCAATGTCACCGAATAACTAACTATATTCTACTTACTTTTGTACCAGTGCAAGAAGCAGACGTCTTAAGAGCACATTAATTTCGTCCTACTGAACCTTTGGGAGGCTTTGTATAGCACAGAGGCAGACTGCTGTTTAAAACGTTCTTTTTTTTTTTTAAATGTGTGTCAGAACACTTTAACTTCAACCATTCTGCTAAGAGCCTGTTGTTTTAGTTCAAAGTGTACACAAAGGAGAGGATCACCACGTATGAACTAATATTTGCTTAACTGTCTTCATTTCCCCAGTGCCCTGCAATTCAAGTGCCCTGTATTCCTTTCTTTAGCAGTCATGACGGTAAGTGAAGAAAAATTGCGTTGTTCCTCAGTACAGCACTTGCCAAAGAGTTTAGTGTTTGGCCTCTTGTTTCTCACAACTATGTGTTAAATGATGGCTTTACTTTCACGGAGGCTAAGGAACAAGAGGTCCAGGGGGTTAGATCAGGTAAGTTCTCTGCCCCTGAGTTGCTGCTTCATCCTCCAAAAGTCAGAGTGCCCACTTCTCCCCCCGTGTGTAACAGTTCTGAAAATAAATAACTACCACCCTGGGTGGTGGGTAAAAAGTAAACTTAAATGCAAAACCAACAGCAACAAGAGAAAGAGAGACAGAGACAGAGAGAGGAGAGGGAAGAAGACGAAGATGAAGGAAAGAGAAAAAAGACAGAAAATGGTCCCCGAAGACCATCTGGAAACTCACTAGGGTGGCCACTGCTCTCTGCTGTGGGCAGTAGTTGGATGCGAACCAACGTTGTCAATCATTCACTCCCAAAGCTGTCACGTGACTTGAAGTTGCAATGCAGAACAGCAATATCAAAGCGTGAAGTGGGGTGAAGAGAGGAACAACACAGCAGATCCTTGAATGTTGCTACACATCTGCGTTTGGAAAGATTTCCACAACTTTTCTTATCTTTCCTTCATCTGACCTTCATTTTTTCCTTCCCTTATCTCTTATGGCTCCCTTTCTACAGCCCACCATGTAGCGACTCTAAAGGTGGGGACAAAGGGCTAAATTGTGACAGTGGTGGAAGGGGAGAAACACAGTCGGCTCCTTCACACCTCCTGCACCTGCCTGCCAGCTCCTTTGTTCACCCATCCCCCCAACTTCCCAGCCACTCGCTTGCAGGTGGTGGCTTTCTCAACACTGGTTCCAACGGTGGTAGTCCCCATAATTTCAAAACCCAGACTCCCAACATCACGCTGCCTTTTTTGTGCATTTCAGAAGTGCTTTTCAACCTGCCAAGAGCTCCTGAAGATCCAAATGCCGTATCATTTTTATCCACCTTTTCATTGCCACTGCTGCTTTGATCCCTTCGATTAACCGCGCTTAGAGAAAAGCTGTTTATTCTCTAAATGCTTAATAACAGCATTGCTTACGGGCGTATCCAAACAATGTCTGTGTATACTTGATCCCCGGAGGCACTCAATTTTTTTCAGTGTTGTTATACAATAAAGCTCTCTTTATAAGATTGTTTTTCAATTGAGTATTGGAAATAGAGAGGGGTAAGGCAAGTCCTATTTACCTTCACAGTTTCACACCCATTCCTCTCTAGAGGGAGCATGTGTCTCTTTTGGACCACAGGGCATTGCAGAGCCGAGCCAGGAAGTCCAAAACGGTGTTCTCCTTCTGCCCATCCATACACCATGTTCCGTGTCCAGAGCCAAGTAAGGGAGCAGAGGTACTGCTCCCCACAGCAGCTAAGCCTGTGGTCTCTCCTCCAGGCCTCCCCAGGGAACAGAGCCTAGAACTATAGTTGATCCATCTCTGAACATAAGTGTTTTACTGTCTTTCTAAGGCCAACATCCCCCATCCCAGAGTCCTTTTGGATTTCTTCCCTTTTACAGGCCCCACTGAGACGTCTCTCTGCTCAGTCAACACTGCAGTTGTCTCTGGCTGGGCCCTCTGGGCCTTAAGTAGGTCGATTGTGACCAGAAAGTTCTAGTTGTTGCTTTTGCTTCTC
Source organism: Globicephala melas (assembly GCF_963455315.2). Classification (NCBI taxonomy): domain Eukaryota; kingdom Metazoa; phylum Chordata; class Mammalia; order Artiodactyla; family Delphinidae; genus Globicephala; species Globicephala melas. The sequence goes on along the minus strand of NC_083318.1, from coordinate 115,781,742 downwards.
ACTGCAGGTGGCAAGCAGCTTCCTGTGTGTGGTTCACATCAGGCTCTGCTTATTATCACGGCATATCTTACCTGGTTTGTTTCTTCTTCTTTTCCTCTGGCCCCTGGCCCATTTCTGCAAAAGTAAGAATGTCGTTTCTTCAACAAATAAAGGATTTCCTCTGAGCTCTCATAGGTTTGGTAAAACTCCATTGCTTTCATATTTCTTTTCCCCACCTAGGAGCTCTTTCCAAAAAGCACTATACCATAAGTGCTATTGGGTGGCATACAATGCCAAAAATTTTTTTTTTTTATTTCATTTTGAGTACAAGCACTTGTAAAACCTTGGGCACATAAGCCCCATCACCTGCCTGAGTTCTCACCAGGCCGTGGACCCAGTTATTCAGAGATTGCATATCTAAGTCCTTTCTTTTTATTTACTCTTTCATTAGGAAGGAAATGAACATGGAATCAAAATCGTAGCATTAGATTTTGCTCCTCATTGGTTAATTCTCTTCTTCGGGGAAAGGATTTGCAGAAATAGATTGAAAGATCAGTTTTTTTTTAAGTTTTGAAATAATCTATGACTATGGTAATCATTTATTGAGTGCGTACTTCAGGCACTGGGCTATATGAATTCAATAATATTGTAAGGGTACTATTACTATCTGCATTTTACAGATTTATAAATAGGTTCAGACTAACTAACCTGCTGAAAGTCTCAAACGAGAACATAACAAAGCAGAAGTATTAGTATAGATTTTACTGAATCCAAAACCTGTGTTACTAGCTGCCCTGCCAAGGAGCCTCCCTTACAGATAAACTTATATTATTATCCAAGCTCTCATAAAGATAATTTAGAGTTTAAGGCACCATAGCCGCCAGCATTTGTGGGGTTTTATGTTTTGGTTTTGCTAGCCCTCTACCTACATTTTTTAAAAAATCAGGGCTATTGACTCCCAGGATAATTGAACATGCTTCTGCCCCTCCTTAACTAGGTAAGGTCTCCGTACTGAATTCAGGTCACCTTCTGATTCCTGTGGCCTGTCATGTAGCAGTGTAATGACCCTTCCCAGTAGAACAACAGCCTGACAGTTGCACACTCTCTCAAACACATCACTAAAATATTTCAGACATGCTACCTGACATGCTGAATGTTAACCACGGTATTGCTCTAGGGGTATTCTTCTAAGACACTTTAGCTTTTGGTCAAATTCCACATTACTTCAACCAAACCTCTTATGAAACAACTTTCATAAAACTGTACAAATGAAACTCCTTTCTCTCACTCCAGAGAAGCCCCTCAATTGCCACACAGAAACCATCTAAGCAAATCTGAATTTATCCTGATATTTAAAAGACTTTGAGTTTTCCTATTCCCATCAGTATTATTAAAACAGTAGACATTTGTACATTTTTAATGCACATTTCACATGTGTAATCTCACTTAATTCTCACAACACCCCTAGGGGTGGATATTATTGTCTCATTTTACAGATGGGAAAACTGAGCTCAGAGAGCTTAGATAACCTGATAAGATTGGTAATCAGGTGAGGTCATTTGACTCCAAAACCAATGCTCCTACTCTTGCACCACATTCTTGGTGCCTAACTGGCAGACACTTCCTTTCAGATATTTCCTTTCCTTTCTGCTAATTGGTAGATATTTATAAGGACCTCTAGCACATGTCAAAATATGTCCTTTCTCTTTTCCCTGAAGGAAGGGCTCCCAGATGAGCAAAAAGAGACAAAGAAAACTTAAAGGCATAGCAAATGTCTTAGAAAACATTACAGAGCTGAGCCATTACCAACTTCTGGTGGTTTTCTTTCTTTTTTGGAGGGCAGTGATTCTGCTGACCCAATCACCTATAAAGTTCAAGTCTGGGCCTTTGTTGGAGCTAGTGGTCCAGGAAATACGCCACTCACAGAAGCAGATATGAAAATTTTAAGTTGTTAGCAACAATAGATATTGTAAACTATGATAAATATGTATGCCTTAGCCATTTGGCATTTTGAAATAACGCATTTCCATGCTTCCATAAGGTAGGTCTTGAACAACATGTACCTCTACAGGATGGAGTCTTAAAGCTTGAAAGACAGAAAGTAAAGGCCAGTAGATTCTCATAAAGAAGAAGAAGGAATACAAGTTTCTGGATATGATTTTTAAACTCTTCTAACAGTTTCCTAGTTATATACCACCTCCAGGAGTGACCAGCAAGTGTCTCATACCTTTCACTATACCTGAGCACGGTAGTTAATATGCACTGTCCTCTATGCACTTGAACGGTGCTGCTGACCCCACAGTAGGTCGGGTTTCTGTGCTGCTTTTTCTAATGCAGTGGTACTTTGTTTTCACTGAAGTATAGTTGCTCTACAATATTATGTAAGTGGCAGGTGTACAATATGGTGATTCACGATTTTTAAAGGTTATACTCCATTTATAGTTATTATAAAATATTGGCTATAGTTGTACAACGTATCCTTGTAGCTTATTTTATACCTAATAGTTTGTACCTCTTAATCTCCTGCCCCTATCTTGACCCTCCCCCCTTCCCTCTCCCCACTGGTAACCACTAGTTTGTTATCTATATCTGTGAGTCTGCTTCTTTTTTGTTATGTTCACTAGTTTGTTGTATTTTTTAGATTCCACATATAAGTGATATCGCACAGTATTTGTCTTTCTTTATCTGACTTATTTCACTAAGCATAATATTCTCTAGGTCCATCCACATTGCTGCAAATGGCAGAATTTCATTCTTTTTTATGGCTGAGTAATATTTCATTTATGCCACATATTCTTTATGCATTCATCTGTTGATGGACACTTGGGTTGCTTTTATATCTTTGTTATTGTAAATAGTGCTGCTATGAACATTATGTTGCATGTACCTTTTTGAATTAGTGTTTTCATTTTTTTCTGATATACACCCAGGAGTGGAATTGCTGGATCACATAGTAGTTCTATTTTTAGTTTTTTAAGGAAAATCTGTACTGTTTTCCACAGTGGCTGCACCCATTTACTTTCCCACCCACAGTGCACGAGGGTTCCCTCTTCCCCATATCCTCACCAGCATTTCTTATTTGTGTTCTTTTTGATGACAGTCATTCTGACAGGTGTGAGGTGATATCTCACCATGGTTTGCAACGAATGCAGTGATGTTTGATCTACGTTCATTTGCGCTGCCTCACCTAGCCGCCCCTTCTGCTACTAGTGCATTTGTACCCATCAGCCACCGCTGACAGAAGCAGACGCACAGGCTCTGCCTGTGGCACCATCCAACCTAACTAGCACGCTCAGAGACCAAGCCCACGATGCTGAAGCTTAGTGTTCTAGCCACCAGGACACTTGGGGCTTGTTATTTTGTGCTGGTGGTGGTGACTTTTCATCATCCAGATCTTTCACTTCTCATAGAGTTTTCACCATTTTTCTAAAAGGAAGTATGGAGGCCAGAGCCAGACAACCTGGATTAGTCATATCTCTGCCACAAATTAAACATACCAAGCTGGGCAAGTCCCTTAAACTTCCCTGACTCTCCAATTTCTTATGTGTAAAATGGAATAATAGTACCTGCTCTCCAGGTTGTTGGCAGGATTAAACAGTTGACACCTTTATACCATCCTCACTCCCCTTTGCCCAAAGGATAAAATCCTAATCCCTTTACATGGTCTAAAACCCCTTTAGTTGCCCTCCAGTCTCGTCCTTTGCCAGTCTCCCTCCTTAAAAGTCTGTGCATCAGTCACGTCGAACTTCTTTCCCTTCCTTAAACATACCTCTCTCTTTTGCACAAACTCTTCTTCTCCCCCCTCCCCATCCTGGACTTTGCTTGGATAATTATTTAAGTCTTAGATTCCACATCAGTTCTTCCAAGAAGCTTTCTCTGACATCACCTCTCCCCTCCCCCAGCCAACTCTCCACTAGAACACTAGGTACGTTACACGTGAAAGCCATCACTCACTCACTTAAAAATATTTATGAAGCACTCAGTTTCTGCTCTATATTCTGGATAGAGTGAACAAGAGGGACAAGGTCTCTGCTCTCATTTTAGTTGGGGAACAAGAAAATAAAGAACTCAACTAATTAGTACTAAGGAGAAATTTAGGTAGGACAGGTTCATAATCCTCTATCCAAAGCCACTGGGATTACAAGTATTCCAAAATTCAGGATTTTTCAATTTAGAAAGGTAATACAGTGCTCATACTATTTGTTAAACCAACAGGGTCTGAGTTGGCTCCCCATAAATCAAACACATTAATGTCATTGCAATAAACTATATAAATATTCATAGTAAATGAAATAAAGATGATAGTACTAATACGTTTGCACTCAAGTTAAGAGGGAAATTCTTTCAGTTTTCAGAGGTGTTTGGATCTGGGAACTGTGGATGAAGAGGATGGGATGGAGAGATGCTTGGGAGGGGAGAAGGGCTTGAGATTGTGTGATCCGAGAAGGCCTCTCTTGGGAGATGATGTTGGAGCTGAGACAGGAAAGGTGTGTAGAAGCCTCACATGTAAAAGTCTGAGGGAAGAGCATGCCAGCCTGGAGGAGCCCCTCAAACAATGACCCAAAGGCTGAAGCTTGGTTTAATTAATTCTTTACTTTTCTGCCTCCTACTTTGGGTCATAAACTCACTAACCCTAGAGATCATGTTTCTCTGGTTCACTGTGGCACTGTGCTCCCAGTGTGGACAAAGGTGCCTGGCACAGAGGAGTTGCTCAAAAAACATTTGTTGAAGCAATGAAAATGATTGACTAACAAAATAAAATGAAGTAGCTTATTATCAAAGGGTTAGGTCAGAGGAGATCAATATGGCACACAGGAAGACCAAGATCTTAAAAAACACAGAGGAAGCTGGTGAAATTGACGCTAACAGGTCTCCAACTTCTACCATTTTGCTTTGTCCACTAAATTTGGGAGCCATTAGTAGCTCACGTGATCACCAGCAGCGCCTCTCCACCAGCAGACACTGAGGGAAGAAAGGCCTCGTTCTGGGATGTTTGCCAGCGGGGCAATAAGAAGTGTTTGCTAAAAGCAAAGCAGCTGCTGAGATGCAGTCATAAGGAACAGTCATGCTCAGTTATAAAGGCACCCTCCCCCCAGCTCTGGCCCACAACCCTCTCTCTCTCCCGGCCTGGTGGGCCCTTCTTTTGGGTCAAGGCACTGAATCCACCCAGCCTGCCCAACAGTGGGGAGACACTGCATGGCTCCTTCAAAGCATAATTCTTTATGCCAAACCTTACATCAGAGAAGAGTCTCTGTAAAGTAAATCCCTCCTAGAGGCACTCCAGAGCTACTCCTTACTTCCTCCTCTGTGTTCCCCTGCAATGTTTCCTCAAACTCCAATAACTTCAAGTCTCTTCTGCAACCCATGGTATGACAGACACATCAATCATAAAAACAGAGGCTGAAAGAGACATTGAGAGGTAATTTGAGTCACATCTTCTCCATTTTCAGACTCAGACACACTTAAACAAACTTTAGAAGAGAAGAATCTACCACCTATATTATTTTAAGCCCAGGAGGCAGAAATTCCATGATCTTTCATAACAACTCAAGTCATTGACTGTGGGGGGAGGGACGGGATTTACTTCTCATCCCAGTGAAGACCAAGACATGGTCTTTAATTAGAACTAATAACATTAAAAGTTTAAACTTATCAGAGGCTAATATTAAGAAATTAATGCTAGATGGCAGTAAAGTCAAAATCTGTAAATATTTTGTGTTCTTGCATGTGAGGGTCAAGATGATGGATGTTTGGAGGCAAAACAAAATAAGGAGATGACTCAAATAAAGGAGAGTGTAGCTTTTATTGACTGTTTTGGTTTCAGAAAAACACTTCTGTGAATTTTCTATCCTCCCTCATTGAAACTATAACAGCAAAAGAACAGCTATTTGCCTCTATTACAAATTAGGTCATCACTACATCTGGAAAACATTAATGCCCAGGGGTTTGCCCAGTTACGTCCACTAACGTTGCTAACAGGTTCCATTAAGCAGAGTACCTAGATTTCATCTCTCTTCTTTTCCTAAACTCTTTTTTAAAAAATAAATTTATTTATTTATTTTTGGCTGTGTTGGGTCTTCGTTGCTGCCCGCAGGCTTTCTCTAGTTGTGGCGAGCGGGGGCTACTCTTCGTTATGGTGCGCGGACTTCTCATTGCGGTGGCTTCTCTTGTTGCAGAGCACAGGCTCTAGCGTGTGGGCTTCAGCAGTTGTGGCACGTGGGCTCTAGAGCACATTCTCAGTAGTTGTGGTACCTGGGCTTAGTTGCTCCGTGGCATGTGGGATCTTCCCAGACCAGGGATTGAACCCATGTCCCCTGTATTGGCAGGCGGATTCTTAACCACTGCGCCACCAGAGAAGTCTCTTTTCCTAAACTCTTAACCTTTCAGGTTCTCTTCTATCAGAGAGCTACTGGTTGTAGTATATTTGAATTTCTCCTATAGTGAGTTGATTTTTAAAAAATACTCTTGTACAAGACAATTTGGAAGGGATCTACACACGCATATACCAAGACCACTGTCCTTTTTAAAAAAAAAAAATCACTGAATGCTATCCAAACTATAAAAATCAATATACAAAGGTCCAACAAGGAACAAATAACCTGGTTGAACAAGTATGATTGAGCAAGTCACCATGGCATGTACAAGGCATCATGGTACACCCTGTGGAGGATGCAAAGAGGCCTAAGATGCAGTGACTACCTTCAGCAAAACACCTCTCCAGTGTGACCTGGAGATACCTGCAGACACGGCAGCATGTGACAGGTGCAAGGTAGAGACCCAGTAATGCACAAATAGGAGTACAGAGGAGAGAGAACACGCTTACATCTGCCAGAGAAACCATGAACAGTTTCACCAAGAAAGTGGCATTGGAACTTAGCCTTGAAGGATAGTAAATATTTTGTTATCATTTTAAAAAAATAATAAGTCTTCATTTATTTAAGCCACTTCAGTCAGATTTTTTGCTGTTTGTGAGAGAATGCATTCCTGAATTATGTAGTGGAGAATGCCAACAACCAAAGATATTCTTTCTTAACTGAGGTATAATTGACATATGACTTTCAGTTGTACAACATAATGATTCGATATCTGAATAAATTGTGAAATGATCACCACAATATGTCTAGTTAACATCCATCCCCACGCATAGTTACCAAAAAAGTTTTAATCTTTTTGATTGCAAGACAAAGCTCCAACTCAGACTGGTTTCAATAAAGAAAGATTTTTGTTTCACTTAACAGAAGACCAAGGTAGAGAGGGCTCTGGGCTCATCATGAGTAACTTCATGATATCGGTCAGTTTCTCTCTATCTCCTCCACTATTTTACAACCTTCATCTTCACCTTCATCTCTGATTGGGTGGCAGTAGTTCAGGCATCACATCCAGACACAGCCATGTTCAAATGAAGAAGAGGAATGGTCTCCTTCACTGGAACGGTAAAGCCTTTACCAGCAGATTTCCTTTACATCTTGTTGGCCATATAAAGTTCCCTCAATCAATCCCTGCAAAAGACAGGGAATTCCCAGGGTTGGATTAGACTGCCCATCCTCTGCAGTGAAAAGTATCTGAGGGGGAGTCATCACAATGGATAGTATACAATGAAACAGACAGAAATGAAGGTCTGGGCATTCCTTGTGGAGGAAACATCACAAACAACAGCAAAGAGTCAGAAAATATCAGGTATGAGAATCAGAATACAAATGTGAATAAGATACATAAGATATAGCAAGAGGATGAAGGGAAGGAAGAGAAGCAAAAAAACAATGAAAAGTATCATTTATTAGGCACTGTGTGTCAGACGTTATGCCCCAAAATTTACATACATCATCATATTCAGTTCTCACAATGACTGTTTTGTAAGGGATATGATTACCCCACATTTCAGATGCCAAAATTGAGGCTGACAGAGATTAAGAGATTGTCCAATTTCACATAGGTAATAGGTGGTGGGATTAAGATTTAATTGAAGATCCATTTAATTCCAAAATTCATATTTCAGAGGACAGAGGAATCTAATTTAGCTCAAGAATAGAGTACATGTATAGAGGGCACTGGAAAAAAGCCAGATATAATTGGGTCTGTGTTGTGGAAGAATTTAATACCAAAATAAGGAGTTTGGATTTTATTCTGTGGGTGAAAGGAGATATTGAAAATCTTTGTGTTAAAAAAAAAGAAGTCAAGATTAGAACTATATTTTAGACAGAATATCCTGTCTGTGACTTGTAGAATGGATTATGATAGGAAATCTGACTACTGAATGACCTAAAAGGTGATGACAATAATTTGGCAAATCATAGTAAGGATTTGACTTCAAGTTAATGGCATTGGGGCTAAGGAAAAAAGAAGATGATGAAGAAGGAGAAGAAGAAGAAGGAGAAGGAGAAAGAGAAAAAGAAGAATTCTGTAGGAATTTGACAACTAATTGTAGGATATGTGGGATTAGGAAGAAGGTGAGGTGAAAGATGACTCAGAGCTTTGAAGTCTTGGAAACTGGATAAATGGTGGCATTATTCACATTAGAAGAAACACCAAGAGGAATTGTTTAGTTGGTGGGAGGAAGGGCAAGACTTTACTACTAACTTCTTAAAATTGTCCTTAAGCAGAGCCTTGATATTTAGCACAAGATGAGACAACAAAACAGGAAAGATCAGTGCTAGAGACTGAGAAGAAACACGCTAATTAGTTTTTCCACCTCTCCAAGTCTGTATTTGATCTTTCCTCAATCCCTTCATTGTTTGGCAATTGCTCCATTAGAGGATGGAATAACACACACAGGGATGGTATAATTCAAATAAGCCCATTTTGCTACTTGTCAACAAAAGTTTTGACTACAGGAGGAGTTCGCCATAAAGAAACCTAATTAAAAAAAATTGGAATTCACAAAAATTAACTTGCACAGGTCATATGATTAAGCAAAAAGATTTCCTCCTTTCAAAACAGTTGGCCCCAAAAGCCCTTTTGAATACTTCCTCAATCTGGCTTAATTTACAAATAACACATCCAAAAATGTTACCTGTACGTGAATAGCAACACTTTTCTTACTTTCTATGTTAAAACTGCACCAAATAAGATTTCAGCTGGGTTTATGTTAAGATTTCATTTATCCTTTTTCTACTTGACTATTGTGATCAATGTTAGAACACCCAGAATTTTACTACTGCTACTCATAAATTTTAACCTTACCTGAGGCTCAGAAGCCAATCATGAGAGTCTTAGCTGATTGAACAATGTTATAATGTAGTTATTTCTATTTTATATTACCATAGATGCTATCCTGGTGTTCTCTTAGCAGCTTAAAACAATGCCCACTTACTGGCTTACAGTTCTGTAAGTCATAAATCCAGCATGGTGTAACTGAGTTCTCTGCTCAGATATCACAAGGCTGAAATCAAGTTGTCAGCCATCTGAATTTGGAAGTTCTAAGAAAAATCCACTTCGAAGCTTGTATTCGTTGTTGGTAGAATTCAGCTCCTTGCAGTTGTAGGACTGAAGTCTCCATTTCCTCACTGGCTACTCTCTATGTGTTATTTTCGGGTGCTTTTCATGTGGCCCCCATAGGCAGTTCACATGACCTTTGCTTTCTTCCCTGCCAACCAGTGAACATCTCTAGGACTCTGTCTTTTCTTACCATCCAGAGAAAACCGTTTGCCTTTAAAGAACACCTGTGATTAGGATAGGCCCACTCAGATAATCTCACTATCTTAATATCAACTGATCGGTTACATCTCCAAAATCCCTTTGCCAAGTAAGACAACATAATCACAGGAATAACACTAGGAGGCAGAGATTGTGGGGCCATCGTAGAATTCTACCTGCTGCACATACTGTTATATTTTATTTATTATTTTTGTTTGTAATAACATCACAGTTATTATAAATCCTAATAAATTCTGAACAAATTGTCCCTTTAGTTTTTCTCCAAAGATACTACGCTCATCTCTTTTCTTCTACTTGATCTTTTAAAATTGTTTTCCTTTTGCCTTGCTCCATTCTGTAACACTTCTTTGATGTTTCTTTTTCCCTTTACTTCTTCTTCCTTATTCATTTTCTCTCTATTCATCTCCAACCTCCTCTTTCAATGTCTCCAGGTAAGGATATTGTCATTTTGTGTATATTTTACACACAGATGTTCTGTAATTATTTATAATGATATGCTACACTTCTATGGTGTCTCTCATCAAAACCTCAAAGCTTATAAGCATTAATTATGCAATGTAAAAATACACTGTGAGGATGTAGCAAGTGATTATTCCATTTTACGGATGGGAAAACTAAGACTGAAAGTGGTCAAGAATCTTCCTAGATCATCCAGTTAATAGAGAAAAGACAGAGGTTGAAGCCTGGTAATTTGTCTTCCCCTTCCTCTGATAACCCTTAGGGAATTGTTTTTAAGTTCCTCCCAATGATTATAGGTTCAGAACTTCTCTCTTGTCATTGATGGTGTCTCTGCCGCCTACCAGCATCCACACAGGAAATGATATGTTCAGGAAGGAGGCACTGGTGATGTTAAAGCCTGACAGAGTGTGTGGAGGGAAATAATTTAGGTGAAAGAGAACCAGAGCCAAACCCTAACAGTGGCCAGAATTAACTGGGGAGTGAGGGGTTCAGACATACAGTCACCAAACTCCTGAACTAAAAGAAACTATGGAAGCCGTCTAGTTCTCACCTGACAAGTGATGAGAATGAATCTCAGAGAAGCAAAGTGGCTTAAACTTCATTCCAGAATGAGCTCAGAGCTGAGCTGGTATCAGAGTCCCAGTGTTGGGACAATCAGGGCAATGACCTTCCCACTGTGTCTCGCTGCACTGTGCTTCCCCCTCTACTCCCCACTACCCTCTAGTGGTGGGGGGAGGAAGTGTAAATTTGGGGGCAGGGTGCTGGCACAGGCTGGATGTTTGGGGTGGGAAAGAAAGGAATGGCTCTAAAATGTGTTTCAAGTTGATACATACTAAATGTTGTTAAAGAGGAAATTCTACCTCCTGGTCATCTGTGCTTTGTTCTTCATTGTGGCTTAACTCTGGTCCCCACTCCTAAGAGCAAGATGGTCTTACTTCTCTATTTTCCATTTTATGTTTACCTTAAAATCTTTTTCTAATTTGAAAACTCTCCCCACTCCCAACCACCATGTCCTTGCCCCCAAATCAAACGTTTGGAGGTGAGAACAAGTGGCCCCATTTGAAGAGAACACAGTTAGAATTACTCTAAACTTTGTTTTAGAGTCTTCCAAACTCTTTAGTCCACTATTTTTAAAAAGGAAATGTGTATACACCATAAGAAGACACATCTAACAGTTGTAAAGTTGCCATTCTTAAATAAGGAGTATTTCTTGAGGTACTTTTGAAAATAATTTCTCACAGAAAAAACCCAAAAAAAACCTCCTGTGGAGAAGTGGCAGTTGAGTAAACACTTCATGTGAGCAGGTGGAAGCAAAAAAGCTATCCTGTCAAAGGTTCACAGGCACCCAATACTCAAACCAGAAAATTGCAAAGCAGCATGAAAACGGCGGAACTGCAGTTTTATTGTGCCTGAAATCCTAAAGTTAACCTGCCTGTGACCTTTTTTGATTATGGTCTTATAGCCTTCCTTTTCTACCCATAGAGCTGAAAACTGAAGACTGTGAAAATACAGAAAATTCTTGGATCTGTCTGCTTTTGAAATTGGTTTTGAAATTCTTTCAAAAATAAAAGTTATTTTTCAGAGCATTCATTATTTTGAACACACACACCCCCACACAAAACTTCTGTCTGCCTAGATCTAGTCTGATACCAAGGCCTCCTGAAATGTTTTTTAATTAAATTTGAAATTTTAGTGTAGACAAATGATCTTTATAGATGAATTTTTTTTCAGTGATTTGAATTGTCAACATTTGACAGCAATTACTTTTCAGGTTAGAGCCTTATGGAGGCCTAGCTTTCACTCTCCCTCTAAATACACTTTTTATACTAGTTTACAGTCCTAAAACACATATAATTCTCAATTTTTTTTTTTTTTTTTTTGCAGTATGCGGGCCTCTCACTGTTGTGGCCTCTCCCGTTGCAGAGCACAGGCTCCGGATGCGCAGGCTCAGCGGCCATGACTCACGGGCCCAGCTGCTCCGCGGCATGTGGGATCCTCCTGGACCGGGGCACGAACCCGTGTCCCCTGCATCGGCAGGCGGACTCTCAACCACTGCGCCACCAGGGAAGCCCTAATTCTTAATTTTGAGATGCTGTTTTTATAGTAATAGTTATGGCTCCATTATTTTAATTTTTTCAATATGAAAAAGGCAAGATTTGGGGGCACACTTACTAAGTGCTCTAAATTATAAAGTCACTAATATGCTTTTTAATACAGAGAAACATTTAGAATTATCAAATACAGAAAATAGGTATATACTCTAGCTTTTGTTTGATACTTTGCATAATTGTGTTAAAAATCTTACTTTTATAGAGTATTGAAAGACAGGGGGGAAGTAATGACATAATGTTTAATGAAAAGATCAAGACAGCTTCTCAGTGATTCTAATTCTTAACAAGCTTCTTCCTACTGCCCTCCACCACTCAACCTGAACAAAGTAGTAAGGGTTAGGGTTAGGGTACTTAAAAAGCTTTATACATTTCAACACTGCTTATTGTTTTGTGTTTTTCTTTAATGCTACAAAACTAACAAAAAAGAGAACTTCCTTATCTTGGTAAAATAGAGTATGATTCAGCCATAAAAAAGAAGGAAATCCTGCCTTTTGTGACAACATGGATGGAATTTGCAGACATTATACTAGGTGAAATAAGTCAGACAGAGAAAGACAGATACTGTATGTTGTCAGTTATATGTGGAATCTGAAAATGTCTGAATTGAATTGAGACATTGAGAGTAGAATGATGGTCACCAAGGACTTGGGGGTTGGGAAAATGGAGACACATTTCTCAAATAATACAAATTTCCAGCTATAAGATAAATAAGTTCTGGGGAATCTAAAGTACAGCATGGTGATCATAATTAACAATATTATATTAAATACGTGAAAGTTGTTAAGATAATAGATCTTAAATGTTATCAACAAAAAAAGTGGTAATCATGTGAGGGGATAGAAGTACTAACTAATTTTATTGTGGTAATTATTTCACAATATATACATGTATCAAATCATTATGGTGTACACCTTAAACTTACATATGTTATATGTCAATAATATCTTAATAAAGCTGGAGAAAAACTCCCTGTGGAATCTCTTCTCTTTAGTCCTCTTTCCTTCCAATTGGAGGCAATGTCTGGACCATGGCACAAGGAGGACAAGCCAAACTGGTAGTATTGCTGAGTTGAGGTGGCAGAGATAGGTGTTCAGAACAGCAGAGACAGATAGAATTGGGGGGAAAAAAGAAGAGACTCCATAGAGAAGGAGCCCCACAAGTCTTTAGTTAAATATGTGCATGTGGAGGGTGAAACTACACAAGGCCAGGCAAAAACAAGTTCTAAGTAAAGAACAAATTACTAGAGAATTGTAAGCCAAACAATTCTCAGAGTGCACACATGGCTTGGAATTGTTCAAATTCCCTCCATTTAGAATGGAGAAACCTCACTTGAACACAAACTATAGAAGGTTCACAACCCAGCAGTAGCACTAAATTTTTCCTAGGGTAAAGGCTGGTCTAGATTTGTGCTTTAAAAGTCTTTAAAAAAAAAAAAAAACCCTTAAAGGGATCAATCTGATCTGGATGTAACTTAACTACCACCCATAACAAAATCCAAGAGTCCTTAAAGGAAGATAACAAAATCCAGCACTCAACAAAGTAAAGCTCACAATTATTAAACAGGTGAAGATGCAAGAAAATGTGACCCATAATAATAAGAAAAATATCATACAATAGACATAGATCCAGAAATGACAAAAATGATGGAATTAACAAAGATTTTAAAACAGATTTTGTAAATGTGCTGAATTTGCCCAAAGAGTTAAACAAAAATATAAACACAATGATGAGATATATGAAAGATATAAAATAGAACCAAATGGAAATTTTGAAGATGTAAAATATATATGGAAAAATATTTTCCACTCAATTTAATTAATAGGATAATTAAACGATGAACACTCCCACCTTAGGACCAGTGCACTGAATGGAACCTCCCCCTGGGGCACTTTCTCACAATTGTCCACAGGACTGATTCCCTCACCTTCTTCACATTATCACTCAAGTGTCATCATCTCAATGGAGCCTACCCAGACACCCCTATTTCAGTTTGCCACTCAAATCACCCTCCCTCTCAGCACTCTAAATCACCCTTTATCCTCATATTTTTCCTTCTGTTCCAGGACTCTATTACCTTCAAAGCATACAATTTATCAGGCTTACTCCTTACTGTGTCTCTCTCCCATTAGAATGTAAGCTCTTTAAGAGTTGGGATCAGGGCTTCCCTGGTGGCGCAGTGGTTGAGAGTCTGCCTGCCGATGCAGGGGACACAGGTTCGTGCCCCGGTCCAGGAAGATCCCACATGTCATGGAGCGGCTGGGCCCGTGAGCCATGGCCACTGAGCCTGCACGTCCGGAGCCTGTGCTCCGCAACGGGAGAGGCCACAACAGTGAGAGGCCTGCGTACTGCAAAAAACAAAAACAAAACAAAACAAAAAAGAGTTGGGATTTTGTTTGTTCCTCACTGTATCCAGAGAACTTAGAATAGTACCTGGCACCTAGTCGACATTCAGTGTACACTGGTTGTTGAATTATCTTACATCACTAGCTAAGGTCGCCATTGAAAATGTTCCTCCTGCCATGAAAAGGAGGAGAGCATTGCACCAACACTTGCACCAACACAGAAACAGAACCGGAGTAAAGCAGAGGAGGGACACATGCTAAGGGTTCAGTTCTCATCCTTCAAGTGCTGGTTCCTACAGGAGCTATTCCAATACCCTTCCTAGATATATGTTTCCTAGATATATAAATAAATACATTTTTCTTTGACTGAGTTAGATTCTAATCAACTAAGCTCCAATATAAAATAAAAATTGTTTTAAATAAAGAAAAAAACGTTAGTTTCTGCCACTTAAAACCAAGAGTTGCAACTAACTAATTCATCTGGTCTGAGGGAGAAATTGGTCTAAAAAAGAAACTGCTTACCCTCACAGGTGGACCTTTTGACCTTCTTTTAAGAATATAATAAAGGAAGCACATGTATAAGACATCAAAAATGAAGTAAGATTTATGTTGTTGTGATCTTCGTGCAAAATCAATGTCCAAAAATGTGAAGGGTGTGCAATTTTACCCAACCTGCAAGCTAACAAATTATCCTGCCATGGTTGCTGGCAGAGACATGACACTCCCGGATCAGAAACAAAGGACAGTTCATTACTCACATCCATAACAGTATCTGGAATATCAGCATTTTTTTTAAGTTCCCCAAGCCCCAGTTCCCACAGAGTCAATTGACACTGACATGTATACTGGTTGTGCTACAGGAGAGAAGGGAACCCAAAATCTTATAATGGGCAGTAAGCCTGCCAGACCTTTGGTCCCAGAAAGAGACATCATTTTCTTTTATCAGATACTAAACAAACTCACCCTTTCCTCCATAAGGAGATACTCTATCTTCCAAGGCTGGTCCCTACAAACATCCTTGACAAGATACTCTGAAAGAGAGGTACTCAGTGCCTCTACTCCCAAGACCTGCAGAAATGCAAGAGACCCATGGAGAATTGTGGCTCAGTAATCAATAGAGAAAGAAGTATTCAAATATTTATTGAGTGGTTAACTTTTTCCTACTATGAAGACTCTTACATTGCCCTTCTAAACTTATCATAGGTTCAGTATTTAGAGCTATTGTAAAACACAGGATTGTTTTATTTTTAAGATTGATTATTAAAGAATAGAGTTCATGTAATCATGAGCACTTGTATTTCCAGAGCACAAATAGAATATTGTCCTTCAAGGACTTATCACTCCTGACCCTCAAGATGGTGGAGGAGTAAGACATGGAGATCACTTTCCTCCCCACAAATACATCAAATATACATCTAACTATGGAACAATTCCTACACACCTACTGAAAACTGGCAGAAGATCTCAGACTTCCCAAAAGGCAAGAAACTCCCCACGTACCTAGCCGTGTGGCTAACAGGGTCTTGGTGCTCTGGCCAGGTGTCAGGCCTGAGCCTCTGAGATGGGAGCCCCGAGTTTATGACATTGGACTACAAGAGACCTCCTAGCCCCATGTAATATCAATCAGTTAGAGCTCTCCCACAGATCTCCATCTCAATGCTAAGACCCAGCTCCACTCAACGCCCAGCAAGCTCTAGTGCTGGACACCCAATGCCAAACAACTAGCAAAACAGGAACATAACCCCACCCACTAGCAGAGAGGCTGTCTAAAATCATAAAAAGTTCACAGGCACCCCAAAACACAACACCAGACATGATCATGCCCACCAGAAAGACAAGGCTGTCCACCAGCCTCATCCACCAGAATACAGGCACCAGTTGTCTCCACCAGGAAGCCTACACAGCCCACTGAAGTAACCTTACCCACTGTAGGCAGACACAAAAAAATAACGGGAACTATGGACTCACAGCCTGCAAAAAGAAGACCCCAAACACAGTAAGTTAAGGAAAATGGGAAGACAGAGAAACGCACAGCAGTTGAAGGAATAAGGTAAAAACCCACCAGACCAAACAAATAAAGAGGAAATAGACAGTATACCTGAAAAAGAATTCAGAGTAATGAGAGTAAAGATGATTCAAAATCTTGGAAATAGAATGGAGAAAATACAAGAAACATTTAACAAGGACCTACAAGAACTAGAGACCAAACAAACAATGATGAACGACACAATAAAGGAAATTAAAAATTCTCTAGAAGGACTTAATAGCAAATAACTGAGGCAGAAGAACTGATAAATGACCTGGAAGATAAAAGAGTGGAAATAACTACCACAGAGCAGAATAAAGAAAAAAGATTAAAAAGAATTGAGGATCATCTCAGAGACCTCCGGGATAACATTAAATGCAAAAACATTCGAATTATAGGGGTCCCAGAAGAAGAAGAGAAAAAGAAAGTTGAAAACTTCCCTAATTTGGGAAAGGAAATAGTCAATCAAGTCCAGGAAGCACAGAGAGTCCATACAGGATAAATCCAAGGAGAAATATGCCAAGACACATATTACTCAAACTATCAAAATTTAATACAAAGAAAAAATATTAAAAGCAGCAAGGAAAAAACAATAAATAACATATAAGGGAATCCCCATAAGTTTAACAGCTGATCTTTCAGCAGAAACTCTGCAAACCAGAAGGGAGTGGAAGGACATTATTAAAGTGATGAAAGGGAAAAACCTACAACCAAGGTTACCTAGGAAGGATCTCAGTCAGATTCAACAGAGAAATTAAAACTTTACAGAAAAACAAAAGCTAAGAGAATTCAGCACCACCAAACCAGCTTTACAACAAATGCTAAAGGAAGGTCTCTAGGCAGGAAACACAAGAGAAGGAAAAGACCTACAATAACAAACCCAAAACAATTAAGAAAATGGTAGTAGGAACATACATATTGATAATTACCTTAAATGTAAATTGATTAAGTGCTCCAACCAAAAAACATAGAATGGATACAAAAATAAGACCAATATATATGTTGTCTACAAGAGACCCACTTCAGACCCAGGGACACATACAGACTGAAAGTGAGGGGATGGATAAAGATATTCGATGCAAAAGGAAAGCAAAAGAAAGCTGGAGTAACAATTCTCATATAAGACAAACAGACTTTAAAATAAAGACTATTACAAGAGACAAAGAAGGACACTACATAATGATCAAGGGATCAATCCAAGAAGAAGATATAACAATTATAAACATTTATGCACCCATCATAGGAGCACCTCAATACAAAAGGCAAATGCTAACAGCCATAAAAGGTGAAACAGACAGTAACACAATCATAGAAGGGGACTTTAACACCCCACTTTCACCAATGGACAGATAATCGAAAATGAAAATAAATAAGGAAACACAAGCTTTAAATGACTCATTAAACAAGGTGGACTTAATGGATATTTATACAACATTCCAACCAAAAACAGCACAATACACTTTCTTCTCAACTGCTCATGGAACATTTTCCAGGATAGATCATATCTTGGGTCACAAATCAAGCCTAGGTAAATTTAAGAAAATTGAAATTGTATCAGGTATCTTTTCCGACCACAACACTATAAGACTAGATGTCAATTACAGAAAAAAAAAAACTGTAAAGAATACGCACATGGAGGCTAAATGATACGCTAGTAAATAACCAAGAGATCACTGAAGAAATCAAAGAGGAAATCAAAAAATACCTAGAAACAAATGACAATGAAAACATGACAACCCCAAACCTATGGGATGCAGCAAAAGCAGTTCTAAAAGAGAAGTTTATAGCAATACAATCCTACCTCAAAAAACAAGAAAAATCTCAAATAAACAACCGAACCTTACACCTAAAGCAATTAGAGAAAGAAGAACAAAAAAAAAAACCAGAGTTAGCAGAAGGAAAGAAATCATAATGATCAGATCAGAAATGAATGAAAAGGAAATGAAGGAAACAATAGCAAAGATCAATAAAACTAACAGCGCGTTCTTTGAGAAGATAAACAAAATTGATAAACCATTAGCCAGACTCATCAAGAAAAAAAGGGAGAAGACTCAAATCAATAGAATTAAAAATGAAAAAGGAGAAGTAACAACTGACATTGCAGAAATACAAAGGATCATGAGAGATTACTACAAGCAGCTATATGCCAATAAAATGGACAACCTGGAGAAATGGACAAATTCTTAGAAATGTACAACCTTCTGAGACTGAACCAGAAAGAAATAGAAAATATGAACAGACCAATCACAAGCACTGAAATTGAAACTGTGATTAAAATTCTCCCACAAACAAAAGCCCAGGACCAGATGGCTTCACAGGCGAACTCTATCAAACATTTAGAGAAGAGCTAACACCTCTCCTTCTCCACCTCCTCCAAAATATAACAGAGGGAGGAACACTCCCAAACCCATTCTATGAGGCCAACATCACCCTGATACCAAAACCAGACAAAGATGTCACAAAGAAAGAAAACTACAGGCCAATATCACTGATGAAAATAGATGCAAAAATCCTCAACAAAACACTAGCAAACAGAATCCAACAGCACATTAAAAGGATCATACACCATGATCAAGTGGGGTTTATCCTGGGAATGCCAGGATTCTTCAATTTATGCAAATCAATCAATGTGATACACCATATCAACAAATTGAAAGATAAAAACGATATGAAAATCTCAATAGACGCAGAAAAAGCTTTCGACAAAATTCAACACCAATTTACGATAAAAACTCTCCAGAAAGTAGGCATACAGGGAACTTACCTCAACATAATAAAGGTCACATATGACAAATCCACAGGCAACATCATTCTCAATGGTAAAAAACTGAAACCATTTCCACTAAGATCAGGAACAAGACAAGGTTGCCCACTCTCACTGCTATTACTCAACACAATTTTGGAAGTTTTAGCCACAGCAATCAGAGAGGAAAAAGAAATAAAAGGAATCCAAATCGGAGAAGAAGTAAAACTGTCATTGTTTGCAGATGACATGATACTATACATAGAGAATCCTAAAGATGCTACCAGAAAACTACTAGAGCTAATCAATGAATTTGGTAAAGTAGCAGAATACAAAATTAATGCACAGAAATCTCTTGCATTCCTATACAATAATGATGAAGAATCTGAAAGAGAAATTATGGAAACATTCCCATTTACCACTGCAACAAAAAGAATAAAATACCTAGGATTAAACCTACCTAAAGAGGCAAAAGACCTGTATGCAGAAAACTATAAGACACTGATGAAAGAAATCAAAGATGATACAAACAGATGGAGAGATATACCATGTTCTTGGATTGGAAGAATCAACATTGTGAAAATGTCTATACTACCCAAAGCAATCTACAGATACAATGCAATCCCTATCAAACTACGAATGGCATTTTTCACAGACCTAGAAAAAAATTTTCACAATTTGTATGGAAACACAAAAGACCCCGAATAGCCAAAGCAAGCTTGAGAAAGAAAAATGGAGTTGGAGGAACCAGGCTCCCTGACTTCAGATTATACTACAAAGCTACAGTAATCAAGACAGTATGGTACTGGCACAAAAACAGAAATATAGATCAATGGAACAGGATAGAAAGCCCAGAGATAAAACCATGCACATATTGTCACCTTATCATTGATAAAGTAGGCAAGAATATACAATGGAGAAAAGACAGCCTCTTCAATAAGTGGTGATGTGAAAAGTGGAAAGCTACATGTAAAAGAATGAAATTAGAACACTTCCTAACACCATACACAAATGTAAACTCAAAATGGATTAAAAACCTAAATGTATGGCCAGACACTATCAAACTCTTAGTGGAAAACATAGGCAGAACACTCTATGACATAAATCACAGCAAGATCCTTTCTGACCCACCTCCTAGAGAAATGGAAATAAAAACAAAAATAAGCAAATGGGACCTAGTGAAAATTAAAAGCTTTTGCACAGCAAAGGAAACCATAAACAAGATGAAGAGACAACCCTCAGAATGGGGGAAAATATTTGCAAACAAAGCAACTGACAAAGGATTAATCTCCAAAATATCCAAGCAGCTCATGCAGCTCAATATCAAAAAAAAACAGACAACCCAGGCCAAAAGTGGGCAGAAGACCTAAATAGACATTTCTCCAAAGAAGATATACAGATTGCCAACAAACACATGAAAGGATGCTCAACATCACTAATCATTAGAGAAAGCAAATCAAAACTACAATGAGGTATCACCTCACACCAGCCAGAATGGCTATCATCAAGAAATCTACAAACTGTAAATGCTGGAGAGGATGTGGAGAAAAGGAAAGCCTCCTGCACTGCTGGTGGGAATGTAAATTGATACAGCCATTATGGAGAACAGTATGAAGGTTCCTTAAAAAACTAAAAGTAGAACTACCATACGACCCAGCAATCCCACTACTGGGCATATACCCTGAGAAACCATAATTCAAAAAAGTCATGTACCACAATGTTTATTGCAGCACTATTTACAATAGCCAGGACATGGAAGCAACCTAATTGTCCAGTGACAGATGAATGGGTAAAGAAGATGTGGCACAAATATACCATTGAATATTACTCAGCCATAAAAAGAAACAAAATTGAGTTGTTTGTAGCGAGGTGGATGGACCTAAGTCTGTCATATAGAGTGACGTAAGTCAGATAGAGAAAAACAAATACTGTATGCTAACACATATATATGGAATCTTAAAAAAAAATGGTTCTGAAGAACCTACAGACAGGACAGGAATAAAGACGCAGATGTAGAGAATGGACTTGAGGGCACAGGGAGGGAGAAGGGTAAACTGGGACGAAGTGAGAGAGTGGCATGGACATATATACACTACCAAATGTAAAACAGATAGCTAGTGGGAAGCAACCGCACAGCACAGGGAGATCAGCTTGGTGCTTTGTGACCACCTTTGGGGTGCGATAGGGAGGGTGGGAGGGAGAAGCAAGAGGGAGGGGATATGGGGATATATGTATATGTATATCTTATTCACTTTGCTATACAGCAGAAACTAACACAACATGTAAAGCAATTATACTCCAATAAAGATGTTAAAAAAAAAGGAAAAAAAAAGGACATATCACTCCTATAACAGATTAACAGATAATGAAGGATGGGATTTTTTCTAAAAAAGGGCATCTCTCTACTAGATATTGAAAGGAGACCAATTTTATTATGTAAGTGAAGTGATTCCAAAGAAGACATGAACACTGATAGTGCCTAGACACTATTTGCCTATCAAGATGATATATAAACCCCAATAAAATTCCAATTGTTGAAACTGTGAGAAAAAAAGAATATTTCTAAGGTAGAAGCATAGGAGTGGGCAAAGATGGGAGGGAGGATTTCTATTGCTCTCTGTCATAGTCTTTTTTTTTTTTTTTTGATGTTGTGGGTAGGAATTTATTAATTAATCAATTTATTTTTGCTCTGTTGGGTCTTCGTTTCTGTGCGAGGGCTTTCGTTAGTTGTGGCAAGTGGGGGCCACTCTTCATCGTCGTGTGCGGGCCTCTCACTATCGCGGCCTCTCTTGTTGCAGAGCACAGGATCCAGACGCGCAGGCTCAGTAGTTGTGGCTCACGGGCCTAGTTGCTCCGAGGCATGTGGGATCCTCCCAGACTAGGGATCGAACCCATGTCCCCTGCATTAGCAGGCAGATTCTCAACCACTGCACCACCAGGGAAGCCCATAGTCTTTCTTTTAACCTGGACTTCTCTCTCTGCTTATATCACCAGAATATTAGAAAAAAATGGTTGACACAGAGAAACACAGTTGTCAGGCTTTGGGGTGACCTCTCCATTTTACTAAAATTATAACCAAAAAGTCTTACAATTACCTTAAAGAAGCACCATGATCTGCATCTACCCATCCCCTACCACTCCGGCTTCATTCCAGCCCAGCCCCAGTGACATCTTTGCTTTTCCTTGAAAACACAAGGCATATTCTTGCCTTATAGCCTTGGCGCTATTTTTACTTACGCCTGAATTGCTGTTCCCCCAGACATCTACACAGGCAACCCCCACTTCTGTAAATCTTTGAGCAAATGTTACTTTCTGGTTGAGACCCACTCTTTTTTTTTTTTTTTTTTTTTTGAGACCCACTCTTACCACCCAATTTAATCGCTATTCAGTTTCCTCCCACCCTCACACTCTTGCTCCTTTTTACTGGCTATAAGTTTTTCTTTTTTTTTTTAATTTTTATTTTATATTGGACTATAGTTGATTTACAATATTGTGTTAGTTTCAGGTGCACAGCAAAGTGATTTAGTTATACATATACATATATCTGTTCTTTTTCAAATTCTTTTCCCATTTAGATTATTACAGTGTATTGAGCAGAGTTCCCTGTGCTATACAGTATGTCCTTGTTGGTTATCTATTTTATTTTATTTTTTTAAATTTATTTATTTATTTTTGGCTGCGTTGGGTCTTCGTTACTGTGTGTGGGCTTGCTCTCGTTGTGGTGACTGGGGACTACTCTTTGTTGCGGTGCGCGGGCTTCTCATTGCAGTGGCTTCTCTTGTAGTAGAGCACGGGCTCTAGGCATGCAAGCTTCAGTAGTTGTGGCACACAGGCTCAGTAGTTGTGGCTCGTGGGCTCTAGAGCGCAGGCTCGGTAGTTTTGGCACACGGGCTTAGTTGCTCCGCAGCATGTAGGATATTCCCAGATCTGGGCTCGAACCCATGTCCCCTGCATTGGCAGGCAGATTCTTAACGCACTGTGCCACCAGGGAAGTCCCTGGTTATTTATTTTAAATATAGTAATGTGTATATGTCAATTCCAAACTCCCAATTTTTTCTTTCTTTTTCCATAGTACTTATCACCTTCTAATATGCCATATAATTTATTATTTTAATGTATGTATTGTTGGCTTTCTGTCTCCTCTCATTATGATATAAGCTACATAAGGACAGGAATCTTTTCTGTTTTGTTTTGTTCATTAGTGTACTTCAAGCGTCTAGACTACGTCTACTACATAGTGAGCACTCAAATTTACTGAATGATGAAGAGATGAATGTAGTTTCATTCATTAGCTTTGCACCCGATTCACTGGACAGTTTCATGAATTAAATGGGATTATGTATTTAAGGCATAGAGCACACTGTCTGGCATAGAATAAAAATGCACTGTTAGCCACAAACATAAAAAAATAAGCAAATTTGAATCCTAATGTAAAAGAGTGCCAAATTCCATCCGGGACAAAACATTTCCAGATCTCTCTCCTGAGTTGTAACTGAGAGCTCAGAGCCTCCAAATTGTGCAAGACATTTTTTCCCAAAGGTATTACCATGCTACAACTTATAGACCTGAATTTTACAATGTTCTAACTTACCATTTCTTCTCTGAAAGAATTTTGTGTCATCTGCAAACTTGGAGATCTCATCATTCATTTATTTTTCTTCCAGATCATTAAAAGGAAAAAAATCTTAAATAAGCCATCCCAACACTAATTCCTAGAGTTTGATTATTTTCACTTATCCTTATAGAAAAGTAATCATTTATTACTTTTTCTTGTTCAGTTCACAGACAGACAATCTTGGAATTCAGTCCTGCTAAGGACTGTCCCTAACTTCTGGCCTTTCTAGGGAAAGAGGCAGGTTTGGGACAAGATTTCAAACTCATTTCTGCTTCACCCTTTATAAGCCTGAGCTTCCTATAGATAACAGGGGACCTCAGAATAACATACCAGTAGACTTTGGCCCCCTGGGGTAGTTAATGAGCTTGTAAAGCACTCTAAGAACTTGAATCATGTCCTAGACATGCAGTGCTCTAAAAAACACTAATGCAATAGAACATAATTTGAAAACAGTTATAGAAACAATAAATGTAAAAACAGCATGCTCTGAATTGACTATAGGAATGCTAAAAGAATGCAGGATAAAGAACCAAAAGAAAACATGAACTATAAGGAAGGATTAGCCCCCTGTCCTTTAGTTCTGCAGAGGTAGTTGTGGGCCCTTGAATTCTCCCCCTAGATTCATCTGAAAGAGACAATGTATTGAAATGAGACAGACATATCTTATGGAAGCCAAGGGTAATGGGGCCTCTTAAAGGGCTGAAACCAATAACTGGAAAGCTTTCAGAAGCCAAGAAAGTGTTTGTTCTCTCAGTCTCTCATCTCTCTTTACACCCATGTTATTATTTCCTCTGTGCCTCCTAGCTGCCCCTACTTCTCAGTAGGCAAAGATGGCTGCCCTGAGCTTCCTGGTTTACATCATCTCACTTTCAGCTACTGCAGAAACTAACACGCTGCCTATGAATCCAGGGGTCAAACTCCTGTGACAGAGAATTGAAGTGTCCCAGCCTGGGTTCGGTGTATTAATCTTCCCTCCCTTCCCCTCATCTGCCTCTTCCAATCCACCGTGGCCCAATCAAACCTGGCTGATTTGAGGAGGATGTCAGCATACTTCTGACGGTATGTAATGGTGTTGACTTCTGAGAGATTAGGGCTACTGGAAGCCATACAATTATTCAGAAGTTTTCTACTCCTCCATCCTCACCCCAAACCTGAAGGACTCTGTGGTCCTTTGAACTCTTTCCCCATGAGCTCTCTTGAAGGCCTCATCGTGGGAAGGAAGGATGGCTGTTTTCAAGTCCTGAGTTAGGATTTCCACAGCTCCTTCTTCCAAATTCTTAGCTACACTCTGCCCATATTATAGCTGGGTCTTATTCATACCCTGAACCTCTTGCCTCAAGTTGTGGCATTGAAGGAGGCTGGCACTATTTCCCTTTTCTCTAGCTTGTAGAGAAAACTTCAAGTAAAAAAGACAGGGACTATACCAGCCACAGAGTATACAAAAGGACTAAAATATGGTCACTCCCCTTCATTAGGAGAGGGAAGAAAATAAGAACCAAAAAATTGCAAAACAATGTAAAAAGCACGATCATGGTGGGAAACCTGACAGCACAAAAGAGGGAAGCACCAAATCATGCTAAAACTCTTATTTTAAAAAGCCATTATCCTTAGAAAGCAGCAAAAGGAAAGCAGCAGTTGTTGGTATTTTGTAGATAAAATATAAAAAGGTTCAAACGAGCAAAATTAAATGTAATTAAATAAAATGGCTTCTTTAGAATGTGACTTCTGACTACAAGATTGAATTTTCTCTTTGCATATTAAAGAACCCTGTGGAAAAGAAAACAATTAAGACTTAGCCTTGTAAAGCACATGAGTGTTAGTATCCTTTCCCATTTTAAACTGATAGATGATTTGGGGTTCATTTAACAAAGAAGTTTAAGGATACATCTTTTGAATGAGTTAAGTGTAAATTAACTCATGTTTCTCAATAATTTTGTTCATAAAATAATTTAGTTTTGTCAGGGTATTGCTAATTTAAACAAGATGACCTACTTTGCACATGACATTCTTGCACTGCAAGGAGATTCTTGGCTAACAGCATCATAATTTCCAAAGGATAGTCCAGAAAACACACACAGAGTACTGACATTATCATAACAAGCTCCACAGCCATCACTCACCAAGACCATCCTGGTACCCCCACCATTTCATTCAGAAAATAGCCTCTGGAAGGAAAAAAAGAAGGAGTGATGGGGTTGAGGGGGTAGTTGGAACAAATTGCAAAAGACTGAACATTTATGTTTCTCAGAATCACCACTTCTCCTTTGTAGGTCTAATCGAAGTCTTAATTTATTGTATTATCTTTGCTTTTATGTTGTCTTGGGTGAGACTCATTTCCATCTTTCCCTTTGAGTCATGTGGGAATGATGACAACACAGTATTGAGTCATACAGTCAAGAGAGGAAAAAAGCTGTCCCTGATTATCATTTTTCCAGATGCCACAGTGGAGTTAAAGTAGCAGGGGTAATAAATTATAGGGGCAGACACTTTCTTAACAGCAATGGCAAGGTTAAACAGAGAAAATCAATGGACAGCTGTGTACCAAGTGTTTACGGTATGTGATACACAGTACAGGGTTACAAAATATATTCCTGTCTTCAAGATATTGGCAAACCAGTTCCAAAGACAAGCCATAGACATATAAAAATTTACAACCTAAAACCTTGGTTAGGTCCACCAGTGGGTAGTAAGGAAAGAATTTATTGAAGGTATAATAGAGATTTAAATTAGTATGATACATCAGTATACAGAATTTTTGTTTACATAGTTCATTTAATCCTGACAATCAATTTGAAAAACTGGTCTTGTTATCTCTGTTTTACAGATGAGTATCCAACAGCTCAGCAAATTCAAATGTTACTTTCTCACAGTCACAATAATAAGACAACCCCCCCCCAATATTTTTGCTCTTACAAAGTTATCACACTATGTTTAGATAGAGCTAGATACCAAAAACCAGATACTGATACTGAAGACCAGATGAGGCCATGGGTTGGCCTATCTCTCTTGATGGGTAAGGGCACTGCCAGAGTTAAGCAACTGGAAAAGAAGCAGGACCCCAGACAAGAGCCCAGAACTCTAGCTTTTGGCCCACAGAAGTAAGAACTTTTATTCCTTTGGGCCTCACTGGCTTCATCTTATTCTTCAAGGATGATGGAGACTCCTGATAACTGGTATAGAACATGCCCACCACAAAGTGGCTGGACAGGAGCTCAGATAGGACACAGTCAGCTAGACTGAGAGAGTCAACATTTTATAAGCCTTACCATCTCAGTTCATGCTATTCTCTGGGTTTGTTTGTTTTCCACTTTTCACCTTTCCCCAATCCCAACCTGTATGTTGTTCCTCTTTCAGTGGAATTACAGAGAACAAAGGTGTCACATATTCACACCTGTATCCTTGAGTCATTCATGGTGATAAAGGTGGTGGTGGGATCAGGTGAAGGTGGGTTTTAGCCAAATCTACCTACTGTTCTCAAAGTGAAAATCTCTTTCTCTGTCTATAACTGTGGAGTTGTTGAGGTAATTTTCTTAGGGAAGGCAGTTGTTTCCTCACTGCCAGATAGGTTAGCAAGTAACAAGGTAAGAATATCATTCCTTAGTCTTCTGCTGTTTAACAACTCTGTTCTTTGTGCTGCCACACCCAACTGAATACAGAGAGGAACAGCAGGTAACAGTGCTTTTCATGAGGTAGGGACATAACTAGTTAGTTAACACTCCTCATGAAAACCAGTAAAGAATTTTGATCCATAGAATAAAATCTGTGTGGATGTAGCAAGAAAAAAATTACAATGTTGAGAAGCCATAAGACACCCAAGAAGGTGAATTTCAAGATGGCAGGAGTCAGAAGTGTTGATTGATGAATTTACCCATGGCTCCTATTTTCAGTGTCTTTTTAAGTCTCTTTTGTGTCTCTCATTCTTATCTCTTCAATTAGAAGAAGACCCTGGAGACGAAAACTCCCCACCACTCGACCACTACATCCATTTGTCACTTGGTATATGGTGTGATTATAAATAGAGACATTCTACAAGTTGCCTGCACACATCAAGTCTTTACTTCACAGCCACAGCTATATACCATTCATCGTTTTAAACTAAGAATGCTAATGCAGTCCCCTGTGTCCTCAGTCCTTTCAAGAAGTCTTGCAACTTCTGTGCTTGAAAAGACTAATCTTTAAAGACGAAAAGAGAAAGGTTTGCCTCTATCAATATAGCACTGAAAATTCAGTTTTAAATTTGTCAGGGTCGTAGCAGTTGATTTGCTCTTTAACAAATGTGACAGGAACAGACATATTGCACAGTTTGAAACCAATGACTAATATGAAATTTTGGTATGCAAGGTGTCACTTCACAGTAGCAGAAATATTTGAGGTTGAACCTACATTAAATACACTAATAAAAACCACAGTAGTTTACTCAAAGACGTTTGTTTCCCACAACTGATCCATAAGTAGCTCTGCTTTGTTTCTCCAGATAAAAAAGACTGAAAAATAAAACAAAAAACAAATAAAAAAATAAGATTAAATGACCTATTTTGAAAGAAGAATTTAGGTTTTGAAATTACAAGATGATTTTTTTCTTGTGCTTCATAAACTGGTTCTAAGGGAAATTCCAAGAAAGTGACTTTAAATTCTGTGAGCAAAAGAAGCATCAGTACAGGAAGCGTCTAGTTTTCCAAGGTGACTATTTACCAGCTTGTTTTTATAGGTTTTGAAAGGTCTGTTTAAAACATTAATTTTGCTATTTAAAAGTTATACATACCCATCATTCAGATAGAATATAGTCAAACGTTTCAACACTAAAAGATTAGCTTTATTAGCTTCAAAGCAATACAATTTTAGAATATGTACCAAAAGGTTATCAATTTTTATCTTGGGGTGTAGGATAGAGTGAAATTATTGTGATTTCTGTTTCCTTTGTGGCTTTACGTATTGTCCACATTTCTACATTGAGCATGTATTTCTCTCATAATCAGAAAAAAATAAGAATTGTTTTTGAAATAAGCTTATTCATATTGTATTCTAGGGATGTAAAGCAGTACCATCATTCTTTCTGAGAAAACCAAAATGTCCTCTCAGAAGGAAAAAATAAGGTTTCTATAAAAATTATAAAACCAGACCCTGGCTGACACCCTGTTGAAAGAATTTTGAGTGTCTTTTATGATTCAAAACATTAATTCAGCATATTTCAATTTTATCTGCTCTGGGTGGCACATTACTTTCCTCTCATTGACTTCCAGAGTGTTCTGTGTGTGGACCAACTATCCAGGGAATGGAATTAAACCTGGCCCATCAGGACTCAGCATTGTGTCATGGTTCTCTTCATCATTTGCCTAGCATAGAATTCTTTTTAGCCAGGAAAGCACTTGTTTATTAAATTTCCCATAAGAAGTTCCTGGGTTTAAATGAAGGAGGACCTCATTTCAAGAAAAAGCACACAGGGGGTTTCATAACACAAAGCATTTGAGAAAACAGTCAGAAAGGTTTTATCCATCCATTTACTTCTCTCATTCAGAGTAATGTTATTTGCCCAACTTGGGACATGAGCAAGCCTTTTCTTTGTTGTTGTTTTTTAAGGTTCTTTTCAAATGGGTATCCATTAAAAATCATTCTATATGTTTTTAATGTGATTACAAACCCAACTTTTCCACTACCTTGAAGACTTTCCTCTTTATTCCTCTTAACATTCGCTCTGCTGGTTTAGATAACAATATAAAACCTGACATAAATGTCATATATTGATGAATGAAAGTTAAATTATTCTGATTTTCATAGTTTTCCTCCAGCTCCATAAGGAACTATTATCAGGGAATCAACGTGCGCTATTTCTCTAAATATATGATTCAATATTTTACCCTCTAACATATATTGTATTATCAGTAGGACACTAGACTAGACATGAAAATCTGATTTTGCCAGTGGATATTAATTTAGTAACAAAGCAAAAGTAAAATACGTATTTTCCCATGTGGTTCTTTATTAGACAACAGCTACTGAGCTTTACCTGACAATATGTTTTAAGAATAAATCACTTTCATTTTATTTTTGTTCTGTACATAGACATCAACCTCCATCTAAACAGCAAGTGTGAGATGGTATCAGTGAAGAAAGTATTAGCAGCCTGGAACGTCTTTCATTAGGTGAAAATGTCAAGCTCATCTCACTTCACTAGATTTCTATTCATGGATATTGTTATCTAGGTGTAAATATCTGTATGCAAATAAATGAGGAAAATATAAGAAATATACATCCACTGTGGTACCATTTTCTTATGAAAGTGTTCATAAAATTTAAGAAGACAGAATTCCTAGAAATCATTCCTTTGCCTTAGTTGGAGTGCTCAAGGTTCTGATGTTTTTGTTTTTGTTTTCTTAATTCATAGCATCACTGGTTTTAGAAACAATTTCCTAGTCACTAGGAGAAGAGGGGCCAAAAGACCTAACCAAGCCACTTGCTAGGAGCCTTGTGCTTCTCTGGGTGAGATACACTCACACTGACAGCAGAACCACCTTGTGGTCAGAGTCTATGAGAAGGGCCCTGTCTTGTCCTCCAGGCCAACCCAGAAACAGAAGATGCCCCAGTTGGCCCTGAAGAGGTTAGCCAGTTACTAAGTTCAGACCCATCTGTTTGAGAAAGGATTAGCAGAAAGCATGTTAACATTCTAGGGGTTTGTAACCTACCTTCCACACCCTCAATCTACCTCTCTGCTTTACAGGAAGTCCTGTCCTTGGAGTTATAGGGACCCTGTCAAGCAGACGATGTTACACATGGGCACACTAGAGCCAACTGAACAGCAAGGCATCAGGCAATAGGAAACTACTGCAGTTTCACAACATACATTAAAAACAGTATTTTTTGCTGGAGCGTGGAGAAAAGGGATCCCTCCTATGCTGTTGGCGGGAAGGTAAATTGGTACAGCCACTATGGGAAACAGTATGGAGGTTCCTCAAAAAACTAAAAATAGAGTTGCCATGTGATCCAGCAATCCCACTCCTGGGCATATACCCAGACAAAAGTATAATTTGAAAAGATACATGCACCCCTATGTTCATAGCAGCATTATTTACAATAACCAAGACATGGAAACAACCTAAATGTCCATCGACAGATGAATGAATAAAGAAGATGTGGTATATACATACAATGGAATATTACTCAGCCATAAAAAAGAATAAAACAATGTCATTTGCAGCAACATGGATGGACTTAGAGATTATCATACTAAGCAAAGTTAAGTCAGAAGGAGAAAGACAAATACCATATGATATCAATTATGTGTAATATAAAATATGACACAAATGAACCTATTTATGAAACAGAAACAGACTCATAGACATAGAGAACAGACTTGTGGTTGCCAAGGGGGAGTAGGAGTGGGGGAGGGAAGGATTGGGAGTTTGAGATTAGCAGATGGAAACTAGTATATATAGGATAGATAAACAACAAGGTCCTACTGTATAGCACAGGGAACTATGTTCAATATGCTGTGATGAACTGTAATAGAAAAGAATATGAAAAAGAATGTATATATATGTATATATGTATAGCTGAGTCATTTTGCTGTACAGCAGAAATTAACACAACATTGTAAATCAACTATACTTCAAAAACTAAGCTTTTTAAAAACTATATTTTTATGTTCTCTCTTCTCTGGCTCTTTATCAAGGGATCCAAAATATCGCTCTCTTTCTGTTCATATATTTTTAAAGTAGTTTATCATTATTATACTACTACTTTGTAGGTATAACAAAAAGGAAGAAATGTACATGGATTCATATCTCTTAGTTCTTCAAATAAGAAGACTTTTTTTTAAAAAAGGAAAGAAAATTTCCAAAAGCATTTTTAGTTCTTGAAGAAATTTATAACAGAATGAGTGGTACAATAATCACTTTATTGAGAACATCTACAATGTTAAGAATTTGCTTTTATTTTCTGTGGATAAGAAGATCTATTATGTTATGAAATTGTTTCCAGAAGAAATTCATTAATTATGAAATTGCTTTCCAAAAGAGATTGGATTTATACAGATTTACTCTGCAATTTAGGGGTTATCTCTACTTCACATATTCTTATGAAAATTGTTTGATAATGTTTTTTGTTTTGTTTTGTTTTGCAGAATATGCAGTCAAAACCTCTCTATTCTGTCCCACCAAAAACTACTTCTAATTTCAGCTAATGAGGATGCTGTACCAATTATTTGCAACAGCTTCTTACTTGCTATTAACTAAATCTTGATTCTTTTTTGGTTCGCATTTTAATGTTATTTTCGGTACATTACAATTTCAGAAAATTAATGTGGACAATAAAGTTATAAAAGCAACCAGCTTTCCTTTCTCCTGGACACATTTGTAATTGGTTTGGCCCAGGCCACAATTATTCTATAACCAAAATGCATCAAATGCCTACAAAGTGTCAAGCACTATGCTAGGTCCTGAGGAACTAATGGTATGACTAAGAAGAATATTATCTCTAGTCTACCTGTGCTCTAACAAAAATAACTGCTATTCAACCAATAAGAACCAAAAATAATGAGTTCTATGAAGAAATGCATAATACTATGGTATCCCATGAGGGAGAATTAATATCAACTGGGGTTTTAGGAAAGGTTCTCTGGAGAAAATTATATTAAACTAAGACCAAATGGCAGTTGTCTTCCAATATTTATTTTCTCCTTATTCCAATTAATAGAACTTTACCTGGATATATAGAGACTCAGAATGAAGACTCCTTGCTTTCTTCACAGCTAAATGAAGTAAAATGACTAATTTCTGGCAAATGAAATATGAATAGAACAATGTATTGGGGTTTGTACCCTTAGAGGGAAAGTACATGACCTCATTTTTAATCACTTTCTGCTGGGGGAATATGATCATGATGATAAGACATCTTGGAGAATGTGAGTAAAACAAACTATGGGGATAGGAGAGTAAAAAGAAAAGAGTATGGGCCTCTGATGATATTCACAGCATAGCAGCCGTACGAACTTAGATATAAAATTCAATTTTGTTTAAATTACTGTTACTTTTGTTCTCTGTGACATACAGTTGGACATATATCTTAATACTTTCTTGAAAAAAGAGGCTAAGTAATCCAGAGGTAGAAGAGGAGGACAGCCTTCTAGACAAGTGGATAATTGTGCACAACCCATTCAAGGAACTGAAATTGCTCAATATGACTGGTATAGGAAGAGGAAGGGGTGGATTTGTCAAGATGAAGCTACAGAGGTGCTACAGTAGATTGTTGTAAGAATGACCCTCAGTTTGTTTGTGCCTCTGGGTACTCACTCTCAGCCTGACCATGTGATTTGCTTTGGACAATTGAACAGTCTCAAATTGGACACTGTTAGCAGAGCCCTGCAAAGTGCCTATGTGCTGGGTTTTGCTCTCATGTTGCTCTTTTGAACCCTGAGACCACCACTTGGGCCAAGCCTGGGCTAGCCTACTGGAGGATGAGACCACGTGGAGCAGATATGTGCTGTTCCAGCTGAGCCCCCTGAGACCAACCAGCCTGCAATGGTTGGACATACAAGTGAAGCTGTCCCAGACTAACTAGCCCCAGCAAAGCTGCCAGATGACCTCAGCAATCTATCAGAACAGCCCATTTGAGAAATGCCTAGCAGACCTACAGAATTATAAGTAAATAAATGATTGTTGTAAGCAGCTACATTTTGAGATAACTTGTTACACAGCAAAAGCTAACTGATAAAAGTAGACAGCACAGATTACATGGGATTTTATGGTTATTATTCATTCATCCAATATTTATTGAGCACTATGTACCAGGCAGTGTGCTAAGTAGGCACTGGAGATGCAGCTGTGGACAAGACATAAGGTCTCTGCCCTCATGGAGCTTACCTTCTTATTGGCCATACTAAGAAATTTGATTCATCATACGGACAATTTAAAAAACTATTAAAAGTCTTTAAAGCAAGGGATCAATTTATGCTATTTGCATTTTTAAAAGATCGTTCTAGTTACAATGTGGAGGGTGGGTTGGAAGGGGTAAGTATGAAGACTGAAAGATAAGATAGGAGGTTGATGCAACAGTCCAGGTGAGGAATAATTGTGACATAGACTAAGGTCGTATTGGTGGACATAGAATAGAGATTAGTTAATTAAGATTTAGAAAGCACACGGTTTGCTAACTGATTAAAACTATGGAATGAGGAAAAAGGAGGATCAAGGATAACTCATTTTCTAACTTGAGCAAGTCATCAATAAATAAAAGTGCCATTTATTGAGGTACAGAACATGGAAAGCAGAGAAGGTTTATGGAATAAAGATTGTGACATAAGATTTAAAGAAGTAGAATTTGAAATGCTCATGAAATATTAAAGTAGAAATATCAAAAAGGTAGATATATGATTCTGGAGCTCCATGAAATTCTGGTCTGCATATATAAATTTGGAATTATTTTAATTTCTGTTAAAGCCACGTAGAAGTAGAGGACATTGCCTAGAGAAGGAACAGTGTAAATGAAGAGAAAGGAGGACCTTGGACAGAATTTGGAGGAATGATAACACTTAATGGTTTATTAGAGAAGGAGAATCTAGCTAAAAAGATTAAGAAGAAACAGCAAGAAAACTTTTATATATAGAATGGATAAATAACCTGGTTCTACTGTATAGCACAGGGAACTATATTCAATATCCTTTGACAAACCATAATGGAAAAGAATATAAAAAAGAATATATATATATATATATATATATGTAGCAAAATCACTTTGCTGTAAAGCAGTAATTAACACAACACTGTAAATCAACTATACTTCAATTTAAAAAAAGAAGAAGAAACACCAAGGAAAATGGGAACCTGGGATGTGTCTTCACATGAAAAAAGGGGAAAAAGAATTTTTTATTGAAGTGTAGTTGATTTACAATACTGTGTTAGTTTCAGGTGTACAGCAAAGGTTAGGTTAGGCATATATAAATATATTTTTTGTATTCTTTTCCATTATAGTTATTACAAGATATTGAATATAGTTCCCAGTGCTATACAGTAGAACCTTGTTGTTTACCTATTTTATAAATAGTAGTTTGTATCTGCTAATCCCAAATCCCTAATTTATCCCTCCCCCACATGCTTTCCCCTTCAGTAACCATAAGTCTGTTCTCTATGTCTGTGAGTCTGTTTCTATCTTGTAAATAAGTTCATTTATATCATGTTTTAGATTCCACATATAAGTGATATCATATGATATTTGTCTTTCTCTGTCAGACTTACTTCACTTAGTATGATAATCTCTAGGTCCATCCATGTTGTTGCAAATGGCATTATTTTTTCCTTTTTATGGCTGAGTGATATTCCATATATATTGTGTATATATACCACATCTTCTTTATCCATTCATCTGTTGATGAACATTTAGGTTGCTTCCACGTCTTGGCTATTGTAAAAAGAATGCTGCTATGAACATTGGGGTGCATGTATCTTTTTGAATTAGAGTTTTCTCCAGATATATGCCCAGGAGTGGAATTGCTGGATTATATAGTAATTCTATTTTTAGTTTTTTAATGAGCCTCCATACTGTTTTCCAGAGTGGCTTCACCAATTTACATTCCCACCAGTAGTGTAGGAGGGTACCCTGGGAAAAGAATATTTTAAGAAAAGAATGGTCAACTCTATTGAATGTTGCTGAAGATGGAAAAGCATTATTCGGATATACTAACTGGGAGACCACTGGTGAGATGAGAAGAACCCCTGAGGAGAACTGGAGTTGGAAGTCAGAATGGAACGGGTTGAGAAGCCAGTGGAAAATAAGGTCAAAGTGACAGCTAGTGTGCACAACTCTGTCAAGAAGCCAGGCGGTAAAGATGACAAAAATAAGCACATGACTACATAGGAGAACATGGGACTAAGGAATAGGTTAAACATTTGCATACTTGAATATTAATAAGAAGGAGCTGGTAAAGATGAAGACGTTGAAACTACAGGTTAAATAAAAGAGGGATGAAATTCAGGTGGAGGATATGACATTTTATAGGAGTCAGATGTTTTGTCTGGTGACAGTGGGGGAGAAAGGAAAGGATGGATGCAGATGCAGGAAGATTTGTAAATTTGGTGGAGGTTGAGGGAAATCCCACATGATGGTTTCTCTTTTCATGTAAGTTCATATGCTGATAATAAAGAGGTAGAGGAGGAGGGCCTTGAAGATTTAAGGAGAGTGAAGAAAGTTTAGAACAGCTTTTGTGGTAAGTAGGAAAGCAAGCTGAGTTGAAAAACATGGTAAGATTGCTGAGCACTGTGGAGAGCCAA
The DNA here is from genome assembly GCF_963455315.2 of Globicephala melas. NCBI lineage: Eukaryota > Metazoa > Chordata > Mammalia > Artiodactyla > Delphinidae > Globicephala > Globicephala melas. The sequence goes on along the minus strand of NC_083318.1, from coordinate 115,745,556 downwards.
GTGACATGTGTGAGCATGAATTTACAGTAGTGCCATTTGAGTTTAGACTCAGTGGGAAGAATCACTGGGTTTATCTGGAGTTGGAGGCTTTCCAGGTAAATGCAGCCAACGGGCGAAGGATCAAGGGAGTTAGGATATTAGCAGGACAGTAATTGAAATATGGAAGCAAGGAATCTAATCTAAGGAGGGCAGTGGGAGGCGTGAAAACTAGAAGAGATGCATATCAGGACCAAGAAAAGAGATCAATGGCCTGGAGATCAAATGAGGTAGAAGAACAGTCATGGCCTAGATAGCAAAGCAGGAAGTGTTGATAGGTAGGATGAGGAGACAGACAGACTATAGGGTGGTCGCCAGGATGCCTACCTCCTGGTGTTCATACCTTCATGTGATCCTCTTCCTTGAGTGCAGGCAGGACCTGTGACTTGCTTCTAACCAACAGAATACAGCACAGGTGATGGGATGAACCTGATTACATGTATGTGATTACAGTACACAAGATTGTAATGGCCATCTTGAGAAGGCATTCTCTTTCCCTTGATGGCTCTGAAGAAACAGCTGCCATGTAGTGAGATGACCTATGTCAAGGGTCATGTGATAAGCAAATGAAGAGGACCTCTGGCCAGCAGTCAACAAGAAACTGAGGATTTCAGTCCAACAAGTTGTAAGAAACTGAAAGCTGCCAGCAACCACTTGAGCTAGAAAGTGGCTCCTTCCTCAGTTTTGCCTTAGTTGAGACTGGAGCCTGGTCAACACCTTCATAGCAGCAATGAGACACCCTGAAGTTGAGCCTGATGTCTTAACTCATAGAAACTGAGATAATAAATGTGTTCTGTTCTAAGCTGCTAAATTTGTGATGATATTATTACAAAGCATAAATAATTAATAGAGAGGAGGTGGTCAAAGAGGAACGTCAGACCAGAGGTGATGACAAGCACGGAAGTTATCTCAGGAGGAAGTGAAAGGGGTGGCATGAAGGAAGGGGTTAGCGGAAATGAGAACGATTTACAGAAACAGGTTGTGTTGTCTGTTCCACAAGGACCAAAAAGTTACATATGCGTTGAACTTCAGATTTTAATGAAATATGATAATAGCAGATGCTGAGAACTCTTAGCAGTGCATATACAGAAAAATACAGTCTCAGACTGTTCATGCGAAGATGAGCACAGTACTGAGACATCTGTGTTTAAGATGAGACAACCATCACAGCCCAGTTCTTTTGGAAGCACCACAGTGAATTGATAAAGCATGGTCTTTGGACGCATCTGGGTTTGGACTACAGCTCTGTGATTGACTAGCTATGTAGCCATGGGAAATTTCTTCACCTCTCTGAGTTTCTGTTTCTTACATATAAAATGTATTTATTTCATTGTAGGGTTGCTACAATGATGAAATGAGATTATAGATGCAAAACACTGATTGCTGCACCTGGCATAAAGTAAGGGCTCAAATATAGCTCTTTCTTATGTTTCACAGAAGAAACTTCCTTTTCACAAAAATAATTGATCAAATGGGTTCAAAGACTGGAGGAAAATGTCACATAGGCAATCAAAGAGAGGAAGTACTTAGAAGAAACTATACAAAAAATAAAAATAGACATTCATCTATATGAATAGAAGAGCACAAAAGGAATTGAGAAATCCACTATGTTCCAGCAGAGATGAAGAAAGAGGAAAATCCTAGTTTTAAAAGAAATGAGATAAGGCTGAATTACAAACTTATAGGATGTAACACTGAATTTCAGAAATATTAAATCATTCTCCCACTAGGAGATAATAAACCAATATCCATACCTCACAAGATCAATATATTTTTTTTACATTTTTATTGGAGTATAATTGCTTTACAATGGTGTGTTAGTTTCTGCTTTATAAAAAAGTGAATCAGATATACATATACATATATCCCCATATCTCTTCCCTCTTCCGTCTCCCTCCCTCCCACCCTCCCTGTCCCACCCTTCTAGCTGGTCACAAAGCACCGAGCTGATCTCCCTGTGCTATGCGACTTCTTCCCACTAGCTATCTATTTTACATTTGGTAGTGCATATATGACCATATATACACTTGAAGACCCCGTGTCTTCAAGTCCATTCTCTAGTAGGTCTGCGTCTTTATTCCCATCTTGCCCCTAGTTTCTTCATGACCTTTTTTATTCTTTTTTACATTCCATATATATAGGTGTTAGCATACAGTATTTGTTTTTCTCTTCCTGACTTACTTCACATTGTATGACAGACTCCAGGTCCACCCACCTCACTACAAATAACTCAATTTTGTTTCTTTTTATGGCTGAGTAATATTCCATTGTATGTATGTGCCACATCTTCTTTATCCATTCATCTGTCAATGGACACTTAGGTTGCTTCCATGTCCTGGCTATTGTAAATGGAACTGCAATGAACATTGTGGTACATGACTCTTTTTGAATTATGGTTTTCTCAGGGTATATGCCCAGTAGTGGGATTGCTGGGTTATATGGTAGTTCTATTTTTAGTTTTTTAAGGAACCTTCATACTGTTCTCCATAGTGGCTGTAACAATTTACATTCTCACAAACAGTGTATGAGGGTTCCATTTTCTCCACACCCTCTCCAGCTTATTGTTTGTAGATTTTTTGATGATGACCATTCTGACCGGTGTGAGATGATATCAAATAGTAGGATTGAATTGCATTTCTCTAATGATTAATCATGTTGAGCATTCTTTCATGTGTTTGTCGTCAATCTGTATATTTTCTTTGGAGAAATGTCTATTTAGGTCTTCTGCCCATTTTTGGATTGGGTTGTCTGTTTTTTTGATATTGAGCTGCATGAGCTGCTTGTAAATTTTGTACATAAATCCTCTGTCAGTTGCATCATTTGCAAATATTTTCTCCCATTCTGAGGGTTGTCTTTTCGTCTTGTTTATGGTTTCCTTTGCTGTGCAAAAGGTTTTAAGTTTCATTAGGTCTCATTTGTTTATTTTTGTTTTTATTTCCATTTCTCTAGGAGGTGGGTCAAAAAGTATCTTGCTGTGATTTATGTCATAGATTCTTCTGCCTATGTTTTCCTCTAAGAGTTTGATAATGTCTGGCCTTACATTTAGGTCTTTAATCCATTTTGAGTTTATTTTTGTGTATAGAGTTAGGGAATGTTCTAATTTCATTCTTTTACATGTAGCACTCCAGTTTTCCCAGCACCACTTATTGAAGAGCTGTCTTTTCTCCATTGTATATTCTTGCCTCCTTTATCAGATAAGGTGACTATATGTGCATTGGTTTATCTCTGGGCTTTCTATCCTGTTCCATTGATCTATATTTCTATTTTTGCACCAGTACCATACTGTCTTGATTACTGTAGCTTTGTAGTATAGTCTGAAGTCCAGGAGCCTGATTCCTCCAGCTCCATTTTTCTTTCTCAAGATTGCTTTGGCTATTCGGAATCTTTTGTTTTTCCATAAAAATTGTGAAAGTTTTTGTTCTAATTCTGTGAATAATGCCACTGGTAGTTTGATAGGGATTACATTGAATCTGTAGACTGCTTCAGGTAGTATACTCATTTTCACAATGTTGATTCTTCCAGTCCAAGAACATAGTATATCTCTCCATCTATTTGTATCATCTTTAATTTCTTTCATCAGTGTCATATAATTTTCTGCATACAGGTCTTTTCTCTCCTTGGGTAGGTTTATTCCTAGGTATATTATTCTTTCTGTTGCAGTGGTAAATGGGAGTGTTTTCTTAATTTAATTTTCAGATTTTTCATCATTAGTGTATAGGAATGCAAGAGATTTCTGTGCGTTAATTTTGTATCCTGCAACTTTACCAAATTCATTGATTAGTTCTAGCAGTTTTCTGGTAGCATCTTTAGGATTCTTTATCTATAGTATCATGTCATTTGCAACTGTGACAGCTTTATTTCTTCTTTTCCCATTTGGATTCCTTTTATTTCTTTTTCTTCTATGAATGCTATGGCTAAAACTTCCAAAACAATGTTGAATAATAGTGGTGAGAGTAGGCAACCTTGTCTTGTTCCTGACCTTAGTGGAAATGCTTTCAGTTTTTCACCATTGACAACGATGTTGCCTGTGGGTTTGTCATATATGGCCTTTATTATGTTGAGGTAAGTTCCCTCTATGCCTACTTTCTAGAGGATTTTATCATAAATGGTTGTTGAATTTTGTCAAAAGATTTCTCTGCATCTATTGAGATGATCATATGGTTTTTATCTTTCAGTTTGTTAATATGGTGTATCACATTGATTGATTTGCATATATTGAAGAATTCCTGCATTCCTGAGATAAAACCCACTTGATCATTGTGTATGATCCTTTTAATGTGGTGTTGGATTCTGTTTGCTAGTATTTTGAGGATTTTTGCATCTATGTTCATCAGTGATATTGGTCTGTAGTTTTCATTCTTTGTGACATCTTTGTCTGATTTTGGTATCAGGGTGATGGTGGCCTCATAAAATGAGATTGGGAGTGTTCCTCCCTCTGTATATTTTGGAAGAGTTTGAGAAGGATATGTTTCAGCTCTTCTCTAAATGTTTCATAGAATTTGCCTGTGAAGCAATCTGGTCCTGGGCTTTTGTTTCTTGGAAGATTTTTAATCACAGTTTCAATTTCAGTGCTTGTGACTGGTCTGTTCATATTTTCTATTTCTTCCTGATTCAGTCTTGGCAGGTTGTGCATTTCTAAGAATTTGTCCATTTCTTCCAGTTTGCCCATTTTATTGGCATAGAGTTGCTTGTAGTAATCTCTCATGATCCTTTGTATTTCTGCAGTGTCAGTTGTTACTTCTCCTTTTTCATTTCTAATTCTATTGATTTGAGTCTTCTCCCTTTTTTCTTGATGAGTCTGGCTAATGGTTTATCAATTTTATCTTCTCAAAGAACCAGCTGTTAGTTTTATTGATCTTTGCTACCATTTCCTTCATTTCTTTTTCATTTATTTCTGATCTGATCTTTCTGATTTCTTCCCTTCTGCTAACTTTGGGTTTTTTTGTTCTTCTTTCTCTAATTGCTTTAGGTGTAAGGTTAGGTCGTTTATTTGAGATGTTTCTTGCTTCTTAAGGTAGGACTGTATTGCTATAAAATTCCCTCTTAGAACTGCTTTTGCTGCATCCCATAGGTTTTGGGTTGTCGTGTTTTCATTGTCATTTGTTTCTTGATATTTTTTGATTTCCTCTTTGATTTCTCCAGTGATCTCTTGGTTATTAAGTAGTGTATTGTTTAGCCTCCATGTGTTTGTATTTTTTACAGATTTCTTCCTGTAACTGATATCTAGTCTCATAGCGTTGTGGCCGGAAAAGATACTTGATATGATTTCAATTTTCTTAAATTTACCAAGGCTTGATTTGTGACCCAAGATATGCTCTATCCTGGAGAATGTTCCATGAGCATTGAGAATAAAGTGTATTGTGTTGTTTTTGGATGAAATATCCTATAAATATCAATTAAGTCCATCCTGTTTAATGTATCATTTAAGGCTTGTGTTTCCTTATTTATTTTCATTTTGGGTGATCTGTCCATTGATGAAAGTGGGGTGTTAAAGTCCCCTGTTATGATTGTGTTACTGTTGATTTCCCCTTTTACGGCTGTTAGTGTTTGCCTTTCATAGTGAGGTGCTCCTATGTTGGGTGCGTAAATATTTACAATTGTTATATCTTCTTCTTGGATTGATCCCTTGATCATTATGTAGTGTTCTTCTTTGTCTTTTGTAATAGTCTTTGTTTTAAACTCTATTTTGTCTGATATGAGAATTGCTACTGCAGCTTTCTTTTGATTTCCATTTGCATGAAATATCTTTTTCCATCCCCTCACTTTCAGTCTGTATGTGTCCCTAGGTCTGAAGTGGGTCTGTTGTAGACAGCATATATACAGATCTTGTTTTTGTATCCATTCAGCTAGTCTATGTCTTTTGCTTGGAGCATTTAATCCTTTTACATTTAAGGTAATTATCGATATGTACGTTCCTATTACCATTTTCTTAATTGTTTTGGGTTTGTTATTGTAGGTCTTTTCCTTCTCTTGTGTTTCCTGCCTAGAGAAGTTCCTTTAGCATTTGTTGTAAAGCTGGTTTGGTGGTGCTGAATTCTCTTAGCTTTTGCTTGTCTGTAAAGGTTTTAATTTCTCCATCTAATCTGAATGAGATCCTTGCTGGGTCGAGTAATCTTGGTTGTAGGTTTTTCCCTTTCATCACTTTAAATATGTCCTGCCAGTCCCTTCTGGCTTACAGAGATTCTACTGAAAGATCAGCTTTTAACATTATGGGGATTGCTTTTTATGTTATTTGTTGTTTTTCCCTTGCAGCTTTTAATATTTTTTCTTTGTATTTAAGTTTTGATAGTTTGATGTGTCTTGGTGTGTTTCTCCTTGGATTTACCCTGTATGGGACACACTGTGCTTCCCGGACTTGATTAACTATTTCCTTTCCCATATTAGGGAAGTTTTCAACTATAATCTCTTCAAATATTTTCTCAGTCCCTTTCTTTTTCTCTTCTTCTTCTGGGACCCCTATGTTTCTAATGTTGGTGCATTTAATATTGTCCCAGAGGTCTCTGAGACTATCCTCAATCCTTTTCATTCTTTTTCCTTTATTCTGCTGTGCAGTAGTTATTTCCACTATTTTATCTTCCAGGTCACTTATCAGTTCTTCTGCCTCAGTTATTCTGCTATTGATCCCTTCTAGAGAATTTTTAATTTCCTTTATTGTGTTGTTCATCATTGTTTGTTTGCTCTTCAGTTCTTCTAGGTCCTTGTTAAATGTTTCTTGTATTTTCTCCAATTCTATATCCAAGATTTTGGATCATCTTTACTCTCATTATTCTGAATTCTTTTTCAGGTAGACTGCCTATTTCCTCTTCATTTGTTAGGTCTAGTGGATTTTTACCTTGCTCTTTCATCTGCTGTGTGTTTGTCTGTCTTCTCATTTTGCTTAACTCACGGTGTTTTGGGGTCTCCTTTTCACAGGCTGCAGGTTCGTAGTTCCCATTGTTTTTGGTGTCTGCCTCCAGTGGCTAAGGTTGGTTCAGTGGGTTGTGTAGGCTTCCTGGTGGAAAGCACTAGTGCCTGTTTTCTGGTGGATGAGGCTGGATCTTGTCTTTCTGTTGGGCAGATCCACGTCTGGTGGTGTGTTTTGAGGTGTCTGTGACCTTATTATGATTTTAGGCAGGCTCTCTGCTAATGGGTGGGTTTGTGTTCCTGTCTTGCTAGTTATTTGGCATAGGGTGTTCAGCTCTGTAGCTTGCTGGTTGTTGAGTGGAGCTGGGTCTTGGTGTTGAGTTGGAGATCTCTGAGAGATTTTCACCATTTTGTATTCCATGGAGCTGGGAGGTCTCTTGTGGACCAATGTCCTGAACTTGGCTCTCCCACCTCAGAGGTCCAGCCCTGATGCCTGGCTGGAGTACCAAGATCCTGTCATCCACGCGGCTCAGAATAAAAAGGAGAAAAAAGAAAGAAGGAAAGAAAGAAAAAGATTAAATAAAATAAGATTAAAAGGTTATTAAAATAAAAAACAAAAAATAATTATTAAAAAAAATTTTAAGTGATTTAAAAAACGAAAGAAAGAATGAACAATCAAACCAAAAAACAAATCCACCAATGATAACAAGTGCTGAAAATTATACTAAAAAAAAAAAAACAACAACGGACAGAAAGAACCCTAGGACAAATGGTAAAAGCAAAGCTATACAGACAAAATCACACACAGAAGCATTTGCATACACACTCACAAAAAGAAAATGGGAAATATATATATATATCATTGCTCCCAAAGTCCACCTCCTCAATTTGGGATGATTCGTTGTCTATTCATGTATTCCGCAGATGCAGGGTACATCAAGTTGTTTGTGGGGATTTAATCCGCTGCTCCTGAGACTGTACGAAGAAATTTCCCTTTCTTTTCTTTGTTTGCACAGTTCCTGGGATTCAGCTTTGGATTTGGCCCTGCCTCTGCATGTAGGACACCCTCTGGCGTCTCTTCTTTGCCCCGACAGGAGGGGGTTAAAGTAGCAGCTGATTAGGGGGCTCTGGCTCACTCAGGCCGGGGGGAGGGAGGGGTACGGATGTGGGGCGAGCCTGCAGCAGCAGAGGCCAGCGTGACGTTGCACCAGCTTGAGGTGCACCGTGCATTCTCCCGGGGAGCTTGTCCATGGATCACAGGATGCTGGCAGTGGCTGGCTGCACAGGCTCCCGGGAGGGGAGGTGTGGGTGGTGACCTGTGCTCGCACACAGGCTTCTTGGTGGCTGCAGCAGCAGCCTTAGCATCTCATGCCCATCTCTGGTGTCTGCGCTGATAGCCACAGCTCACGTCCATCTCTGGAGCTCCTTTAAGTGGCGCTCTGAATCCCCTCTCCTTGCGCACCAGGAAACAAAGAGGCAAGAAAAAGTCTCTTGCCTCTTAGGCAGCTCCAGAATTTTCCTCTCCCTCCCGGCTAGCTGTGGCGCACTAGCCCCTTCAGGCTGTGTTCACGCTGCCAACCCCAGTCCTGTCCCTGCGACCTGACCTCCGAAGCCTGAGCCTCAGCTCCCAGCCCTGCTCACCCCGGCGGGTGAGCAGACAAGCCTCTCGGGCTGGTGAGTGCTGGTCCACACCGACCCTCTGTGCGGGAATCTCTCTGCTTTGCCCTCCACATCCCTGTGGCTGTGCTCTCCTCCACAGCTCTGAAGCTTACCCCCTCCACCACCTGCAGTGTCCGCCCAGGAAGGGGCTTCTAGTGTGTGGAAACCTTTCCTCCTTCACAGCTCCCTCCCACTGGCGCAGGTCCCATCCCTATTCTTTGTCTCTATTTTTTCTTTTTTCTTTTACCCTACCCAGGTACCTGGGGAGTTTCTTGCCTTTTGGGAGGTCTGAGGTCTTCTGCCAGTGTTCGGTAGATGTTCTGTAGGAGTTGTTCCACATGTAGATGTATTTCTGATGTATTTGTGGGAAAGAAGGTGATCTCCACGTCTTACTCTTCTGCCATCTTGAAGCTCTACCTCAATACATTTTTGAAAGTTTCTTTCCCTAACTGTGAGTGAAGACTTTATTTTAGGACTATCGTCCAGTGTAGTGCTGGCCTTTGGGGTGGTCTCACACACAGAACCTCTCTTTTCTAGAAGAAAATAAGAGTATTCTTTCTCAGGTGTTTGCTTATTAATCATGTTAAGTCGTTCTTTAAAGGCAATAAACAATGCACACGTGGTAATTAGGACAGAATTATTTTTCAAGGGAAAATAAAGTCTGGTTTAATATGTTTTGGATTCATGCTCCCAAGAATAAACCCACAATTTTCCATCCCTTTACCAAAAAGGAAAAAAAAAATCATCTGTTTTAAAGGAAATGGAATCCTGATATTTGGGTTACTTTACACTCATAACTATCCAGATATATTTCAAGAACTAGTTGATATTTGAGAATATATTTTTCAGATGTTTTAAATAGAAAAATCATATTTTATTTAAGGTAAACAAACCAAAACAGCAAAACATTGACTCTTGTGGAACCTATGGTCTTATGAAATACAAATAAATTTTAAAGTTAAAAATCCTTCTCTTATATCCAACATTTATTCTAAATTTTTACATGTAAAAATATCAGTAATGTCTATAAATGCCCAGGTGTTCACAACTATTAATAAATGGAAATGTTTGCAGAATTTCATGCCCTTGGGCAAGAAATAAAATTTAGATATATTTCTAATAAAGAACTGAAGAATTTCTTTACAAGTAAACTATCCATTTTGAAAATAAAATGATACATGCAGTTCATGGATTTTTGAATAAGGAAGAATTTGTAGTCTCAAACCACACCACACAAATAATTTTTTAACTATATCACATTCTATCAAATCAGATATATTGTCGCCTTAGATGTAATGAATTCTCTGGTCCTAAAATTTAAATGCTAAGGTTTTGTTTTAGTCCGTCAGAACATTCTTTCACAAATATCTGTCCCCTTCCAGACCAAATAACCACAAGACTACTGCAAATTCACATTTTAAATTACATGATAAAGGTTTTATAACATAGCACTTTCTCCAGGACAATTATTTATAAGATAAATAAAGTTTTAAATGTTTATTTGAAAATGTTTAAATAATCATATATTTAGGTTTGATCTAACTAGACTCATATTTTACTTGTCACTCACATTTTCAAAGAAATGTTTGCCAGATTGTCAAATTGCCAAAATTGTAAACAGCTTAGTATTTTGAAAATTAATTCTGCATCTTAATTAAGGTAGCCTGTTTTAAATAAAAAAGTCTTTGTATTTTTACATTACTCTTGAATTAAGCGCATTCAGAAATAGAGCATGCTTTTATTCAATCATTAGTAAACATTCATTTGCATATGTTGTTTTGGTGGCTTAGTTGCCAAACATTCCACTAAATGATAAATAGGTACTCACTGAGGAATTAAACTTTCCTACAGGGTGGTCTTGATTTGAGTCAAAGCCAGAAAATTAATGCTTAGTTTCCAAAACACCTAACTCACACAAAAGTAATTAATTCTATAGCTGTGTGGGCTTTCAATTCTGTGAATTTATAATGTCTTCCATATTTATTAATTGTTTACATAGTTAAGGTATTATACTTTCTCACATCATTTATGTAGGGTTGAGATACAAACGAGTTAATTTACTTGATGTAATCATTAATTACTGAATCATCTCGGTTGTGATCGTTCTGTTTATGAGGTAATTTCATTATGCAGACTGTTTTCCATTATTTTATAATTAGGTACCATTTCTGCACACCCTCTAGCCCCATTAGCTCACCCTTCCAATTCCATCGAAGGGAAACGTATTAGCAAATTACACCACTGCAACTGATTCAGGTATTATAAGAAATTGGCAATTACTAAAGAAAAAAAAAATCTAGCATGGACTATAAAAATAACAGTTTAAGTCACTACCATTAAATAAGACTATTTTTTCAAAATAAATCTGAATTGACAAGACTCAGTTTCATGAGACACACCTCCCCGCCTTCATGAGAAATCTACAAGAGTGACTCCTACAGCAGGGGCCCAAGGGATCTCCATCCCAGTTCAGCCCCTCTCACTGACACTAACTCCAGTCATTATGCAGATTGAAAATCAGTGTCAGGGATGTTCAATGGTGCATCAGCAGAGTCTTGGAGACTCAAGGACACATGTGAGTTGTGGGGCTGGCCGCATAAAAGAGGCTAGGCGATAGTGGCTGGTCATAGCCCCTGTAACTGTGGCTGGTGCAGGAACGTTGCAGATAGAATCTGTCTGATCCAGACATGATTCCATCATTCCATTTATGAGTCAGACATGATTAAGGACCAATTGCAGATATTTAGCAAAGGCCAACTATCTATAAGGAAACTCACGTAAATGCCACCTGCTAATTGATGCTGTTACATTTAGGGAATTTATATCTAGCAGTAAAATTTTACTCAGTTGAATTGAATAAGTAAATATAAAGTGTAAAGTATAAGGAATAAGGTATAATTAAGATGTAGTCTTTAAAAGTTGTTTTATAAAGAATTATATTTAGCCAAATATTATAATGAATTACGAATAAATTAAATATAAAAGGAATAGAATTCAAATTAATTATAATCATGAGAGGAATTGAAACCCCAAAGGGTTAAACATTGTTGCCTCTGAAAAGAGGAAATTAGAACAGGAAGTATGGATGGAAGGGTTTGTGTTCTTATTAGCCTTCCTGTATTGTTTCATTTAAAAAGTCATATGTATATTTTAATTTGATTTTTTTAAAAATTAAAATGTTTTATGTAAGATGCTAGTAAATTTTTTTTAATGCACCTTGCAAAACATAGGCTGAAAAATCTATATAAGGAGACAGGAACTCGCCATGTTTCAAGTCAGTGATTTAAAGAAAATTTAACATTTAAGTTAAAAGTAAACAAAAGTTGAACCATATCCAGACCACATCTATATTTTACTTGCATAATAGGTTCACCCTATAAGAAATTCAAAAAGACAGACAGTTTTAATGAAATGCATAGTGGCATGTTCGGTTCCAAGAAATCTAAATTTCTCTTTAACTGTCACCTTCAACAGTCCTGTTCAGGAAATCTTTCATTTTATGTCCCTTCCTCATAACTTATTAAACGTATGCTTTGGGGTGATGAGATGCCACGATGCAGAACACAAGTCTTTTCTGTCCACAATTTATTTGAATTCAACCAAAGCTGTTTCAGATCTATTGTTGAAAATAATAGTTCCTGTCAATCTGTGTCACATATAACAACAGCTGAGTTGTCACTGTGTCATCAGAGATTTGAAATAAGACTAAGGGTATGTTGAAACATGAGAAGCCCAACCCAATGAATAAGTGATTTTCTTTGGGAGGCTATGAAAATTCATGCCAAATCCTGACCAAACTTCTTAATGACTTCATGTACAAGGAAAAATAAGTTAACTTTACTAAATTAATGAGTGGCCAGTCATTAGAAAAACTCTTCTAGGTTTTCAGTTCATTTTCAAATTGTTCATTATTAGTATGTACCAATGCAACTGATTTTTGTATTTTGACTTTGCATCCGGTGCCTTGCTAAACTCACATTTTAGTTCTAACACCTTATTGTTGATTCTTTGTAGATTCTTCATAGACAGTAATGTCAACTGTGAATAGATAGAGGTCTATTCCTTTCTCTCCATTCTGTATGGTATTTGTTTATTATTTACTTCCTTCTTCATTTGCCTTACTGCACTGATTAGGACCTCCAGTATGATGTTAAATAAGAGTGATGGTGAGAGTAAGCATACTTTCCTCTTTCCTAACCTCAGATGGAAAGAATTCAGTCTTTCACAATTAAATATTATGTTAGCCCTATTCTCTTGGTTGATTCTCTATTGGGTTGAAAACAATAAATTATTCCTAGTTCATCAGGGGTTTTAACACAAATGGATGTTGAATTTTGTCAAATACCGCTTCTGTATAAATACAATCATATGGATTTTCTTCTTTAGTTTACTGATATATTGATAACACTGATTTTGAATGTTGAACCAGACTTGCATTCCCAGGATAAATCCCACTCAATTTGGTATCATAATATTTTTTTAAGTTGTTGAATTTAATTTGATATGTTGTTGAGGATTTTTGCATCTATGTTCATGAGAAATATCAGCCTATAGTTTTCTTTTCTTGTAATGTTTTTGGTTTTGTTAAAAAAAAGGGTAATTCTGACTTCATAAAATGAATCAAGAAGGGTTCATACTCCTATGTTCTGGAAGAGTTTGTGTAGAATTATTATTTCTTCCTTGAATGTTTGATATAGGTTTATTTTTCTGTTGTTGTTGCTTTATATTTACTTGTTTCTAAATTTTTATTGGAATATGGTTGCTTTACAATGCTGTGTTAGTTTCTACTCTACAGCAAACAGAATCAGCTATACATAGATATATATATATATATACATATCAGAACACACTTTGACACAAATCTCAGCAAGATCTTTTTTGACCCACCTCCTAGAGTAATGACAATAAAAACAAAAATAAACAAATGGGACCTAATGAAACTTAAAAGCTTTTGCACAGCAAAGGAAACCATAAACAAGATGAAAAGACAACCCTCAGAATGGGAGAAAATATTTGCAAATGAAGCAACTGACAAAAGATTAATCTCCAAAATATACAGACTGCTCATGTAGCTCAATATCAAAAAATCAAACAACCCAATCAAGAAATGGGCGGAAGACCTAAATAGACATTTCTCTAAAGAAGAAATATGGATGGCCAACAAACACATGAAAAAATGCTCAACATATCTAATTATTAGAGAAATGCATATTAAAACTACAATGAGATCACCTCACACAGGTCAGAATGGCCACCATCACAAAATATACAAAACAGCAAAAGCTGGAGAGGGCATGGAGAAAGGGAACCCTTTGCACTGTTGGTGGGAATGTAAATTGATACAGCCACTATGCAAAACAGTACGGAGGTTCCTTAAAAAACTAAAATAGGGCTTACCTGGTGGCACAGCAGTTGAGAGTCCACCTGCCGATGCAGGGGACACAGGTTCGTGCTCCGGTCCAGGAGGATCCCACATGCTGCGGAGCAGCTGGGCCTGTGAGATATGGCTGCTGAGCCTGCACGTCTGGAGCCTGTGCTCTGCAACGGGAGAGGCCACAACAGTGAGAGGCCCGCATACCACAAAAAAAAAAAAAACTAAAAATAGAACTACCATGTGACTCAGCAATCCCATTACTGGGCATATGCCCAGAGAAAACCATAATTCAAAAAGACACATGCACCCCAATGTTCATTGCAGCACTACTTACAATATCCAGGACATGGAAACAACCTAAATGCCCCTCAACAGAGGAATGGATAAAGAAGATGTGGTACATGTATACAATGGAATATTACTCAGCCATAAAAAAAGAATTAAATTGGGTCATTTGTAGAGACGTGGATGGACCTAGAGACTGTCATACAGAGTGAAGTAAGTCAGAAAGAGAAAAATAAGTATCATATATTAACACATATATGTGGAGTCTGAAAAAATTGGTATAGACGATCTTATTTACAAAGCAGAAATGGAGACACAGATGTAGAGAATAAATGTATGGATGCTAGTAAATTTATCATGATGAGTAAACATTATGATGTTATAATATATATTTCTTGGGAGATTTTATTAAACATGAACCTAAATAAAACATGTAGATGAGGATAAAAAATTCATTATAAAATTATAATTTGATTTCACGAGTTAATTAATTAAATCATAGTTATTTACATCTACATAATAACTTGAAGAGAAATATCATGGGAAGGAAGCTTGAAATGGTAACACAACCGAGGCAAACAATGCACTTTTCTGGCAAATTTATAAACAATACATTTTAAAATGTAACTTTACTCACTACACCAAAAAAAAAAAAAAAAAAAAAAAAGGCAAAAACCGGTAACTATGTGAGGTGATGAATGTGTTAATTAACTTGATCATGGTAATCATTTCACAGTGCAACTATTATGTATATGAAACCATCACATGGTACACCTTAATACATACAGAATTTTTGTTAATTTTTACCTCAGTAAAGCTGGGAAAAAATATAACTATTCTTTCTTCCAAAAGCCATTGCCTCCTTCTCCTATATCCCTTCCTTGGGTTTCTTGCCCTAAAGTCAACACCCTTGGGCACAGCCTTGAGATGCCACGTTACCATTGTTGATGTGGTCAACGACCCGGGTTTTTTTTTTCTTTATTTGTAAGTACTTTTCCCGGCTTTATTGAGAGATAATTGACAGACAGCACTTTATAAGTTTAAGGTATACAGAATAATGATTTGATTTACATATATTGTGAAATATTAAGATGCTCTGGTTCGTCAAAGCTTATTTTCTGTTATGAAAATAATCCTGCCGTCTGCCTGTATAGCAGCAGTGCAGCAGCTCATCCCTCATTTCCCATATGTGTTAAACCAACATCTTGTAACTTTGTCTACCTCAAGAAGAATTCTATTTTAGAAAATTTCAAGCATTTATAAATATAAAGCAAATAACAGCAGGTAAGCAGGGACCAAATGATAAAGACTCTCGTCTATCTTTGCTATAGAATTTGGATTTTGTTCTGAATTCACTAAGAATCCACTGAAGAATTTTATGCAGGGAAATCATATGAAATGGTTTGTGGTATGCAAAAATCCATTTGGTGGCAGTGTGCATAATGGGGTCAAGTTAGGGGAAAAAAATATAGTGGCAATCTTAAGAAGTTGTTGCAGTAAAGCTGGTAAGAAATATAGGTCCCTAATAATAACAGACCTAGGCAATGATAGTCAATAGCTGTTAAAACCACTAAGTGAGCGGTTATAGGGATTTTTTTAAATGAATGGATTAGAATAATAACACACTAAGCCACTGAAAAATCATATCATTACAAAAAAAGAGACAACCATACATTATACATTATATGCCCCCTGATATGATGACATAGGAGCCATCTCTGGATCTTTCTTACAAAAATTCTTCTTTTGTTTTGTTTTCTCCCCCATGCCACACAGCTTGTGGGATCTTAGTTCTCTGACTAGGGGTTGAACCAGGGCCCCGGCAGTGAAAGCACATAGTCCTAACCACTGGACTGCCAGGGAATCCCGATTTTTACAAAAATTCTAATGAAGCTTCTAGATCTAAATATGAGTTTCCAGAAAATACAGAAATAGAGAAGCATCTTTAATGACACCATGAGGACGTAACCAGAAAAATCTACAATGTGGGAGATTCTACAGGACAAATGACCTGATTTAGTCAATAAATAAAGGGGAAGAGAAAACAAAAAGGGAGGAGGAACCTCTAAACTAAAGTAGACTCAGTTACATCATAGCAACCAAATACATCATGTGGTTCCTGCTTAGTTCCAGATCTGAACCAATCTACTGTAAAAACAAAAAATTATGAGACAACAAGGAAACATACTTACTGGATATATGAATATATTTTAAGGAATTATTATTTTATGATGATAAAGATTTTGTGCCTATGTTTTCAAATATCTTTTCCTTTTAGAAAGACACACTGAAATTTTTACAGATGAAATGATATGACACCTGGAATGTGTTTTAAAACAATGGAGGAGAAAATGGGGAGCAAGGGGATGATAAAACAAAATTAGCCAAATGTTGGTAATTGCTGACCCTGAGTGACAGGTACATTTTACTGTGTTTAAAATTTCTATAATAAAAATTACAAATAATAGGAATAAAAGCAGCAATAGTTGAGAAAATAGAAAGAAGTGAGTAAATCTGAACACTATTTAGGAGATGTTACAGGCAAGGTATGATGGCCAATTGAATCTGAAAAGGGAGTAGAGATGGTGTCTAAATTTCTATCTTGGTGGTTAGAGGCACAGAAGTTCTGTTCATCAAGGAGGTACAGGTGGGTGGAGGAGCAGATACTGGAGTGAAGATGGCAGGTTTGGTTTGGGATGTGCTGAGTTTGAGACACAGGTAGATATCCATGTGCAAATGTTCAATAGGTACAGTAAGCAGAGAAGAAGCTCAAGCATATAAATCTGGGATATAAAAACATGTAAAGAGATGTAGAGAGAAAGTGAAGACAGAGGAGTAATATCCAGAGAAATAAGAGAAAAATCAGTAGAGATTGGAGTTACTGAAACATGGAAAGACATGGTTTCAGGAAAAGGAATTAGTCAACAGTGTGAATTTAAAAATTAAATGTAAGTTCTAGAAGAAAAAAATCCTCGGCTTTAGTGACTAAATAGCAACTGGTGTCAGGTCAAGATCACAAACTGAGCATATGAATTTATCACCTCTCGTTCCTCAGATCCCATTAAAAGAAGAATACGTTAGTTGAAAGAAGAGGGGTAAGCACAGAGCAGTGAAAAGAACAAGAGGTAGTTTATCAATGGATGAACTGTTTCAACACAGTTCTAGAGGGTGGAAAGTGAGTGGAAGAGTGCAGCTCAATAAAGCAAGCCAGGAAAAGGCACAGCCCAGAAGAAATATGGAGGGGCTGCTGCTAAGGAGGGAGCCATCCTGCCTTTCAGAGGTGGGAGGGTGATAGACTCAGGATGCCAGGTGTGATAAGCAGCAGGGTACCACACAGGGCTGAAAACAGGAGCAGTTATTGAAAGGCTGCTGCCAATTTCCCCATCCATATATTCAGAATACATGGCAGCCAGGTGTTACCCTCTAGGCAAAAAAAAAAAAAAAAAAAAGTAGAAGAAGGTTTTTTGTGTGTTTTCCAAATAAATTTAACACACTGTCTAGCATAAACAAAAGAAGTAACTGTTGCTGTCCGAGCAGGAGAAGGAAAACATTCTGAGAGTCAGGGTTCCCCAGAGTAATGCAGAGGAGGGAAGAAGGCCTGAGTACAGCTCTAGAAACAAAAGCGGGTGGACAGAGAGGAAAGGGCTTGATATAACAAAAGGAAATGTGAATAGAATTCATTAGGATCACTACTCATAATGAAGGGCAAAACGGAAAAAAAAAAAACCTGCCAACTACTTTGTGAGGGTGTAGATTATATGAAGCTGTAGGTCCAAGGAGGGAGAACAACATGATCACTGGCTAACAAGAAGAAACTGAAAAGAAATAAAAACAGTCACCAAGTATAGGTTATAGCCTAAAATCTTAAAGAAATTGAATTGGTTATCCAAAATATCACCAAGAAAAAAAAAAGATAAGACTTCGGCTTCTAGCCAAGATGGAGTAAGAGGGACCATTTAGACCACCCTTCTTGAAACAGCTAAACAGTTAATATTATATTATTTTAACAAAGCTGACAAAAAAACTAGACAAAGTTTTCAGGCATTGCACATCAACTCAGTAAGCAGAGGACATTTGTCCCGGAGAGAGGGAAAACAAACAAGGTGAGCACCGTGACAGTCCCAGCTTACTGCCCAGACATATTTTCCAGGCTGCAGTGCAAAGAAAGGGAATCCAAACAGAACCAGGCAGTTACCCTGAATCGAGGAGAGACACATGGAGTCTAGTGAGGGCAAAAGCTGGAGTTAAAAAAGCAGAGTCCTGGGGAAAGACAGCTGTACAGAGAAAGAGCTATGGAGATCCACAGGCAATACCCCCTCAAGTTTTCATATTTAGTAGCATAGGCCTGTGGAGAAATTATCTTAGGAAAGGGAAAGAACCACTTGAAAGGAGCAGATACTCAGAGCTCAGACAGGTCCAATAATAGTTCATGTTCCAAACAGCCAGAGGGAAAACATCATAATTCAAGGAAAATCAGGCAGAGTATTTACAATGGTATTACCTCCGTGGTGGAAGAAATTAGTCTTAGATTAAAGGTGGTTCTGGTTTCACCTAACAAGGTTTAACAGGAGGCTTGAAAAGATCAAACTGTTACCAAGTGATTTAACCAAACTTCAGAGCGAAGTTGAAGAATATTTATAAGAATGTAATATTAAGCATCTAACAAAGTAAAAATCATGAGGTTTTGAATTTAATAAAAAAATTATAAGGCTTACAAAGAAATAGGATAATGTAAGCCATAATAAGGCAAAAAAATCAATGAACAAACACAGTTCCAGAATCAGCATGGATGGTAGAGAATTGTCGGATTAGGACATTAAAACAGTTATGGTAACTATATTCCATATGTTCAAGAATGTAAGGTACAGACTTGAAAGATTTTTAAAAGACCGAAATCAAACTTTTCAAGATGAAAAATGCAATGCTTGAAATAGAAAATACCTGAGATAAGATAGAGCAGATTAGACATTGCAGAATTAAAGATTAGTGAACTTGATGGTATAGTAACTAAAATAAAATACAGAGAAAATAAAGACTAAAAAAGAAAAAAATTAAGAGAGCTTCAGTGGGCTATGGGAAACTTTCAAGTTGCTTAATAGATATGTAATTAGAGTCCCCAAAGGAGGTGGGGAGAGGTAATATTAAAGACATAATGGCCAGAAATGTTCCAAATTTGATGAATCTGTAAACCTACAAATCCAAGAAGCTCAACAAACCCCAAGCACAAGAAACATGAAGAAAATTATACCAAAGCATAATAGAATTAAAAGATGCATACACACCGATAAAGGGAAAATGTGACAAACAATCAGAGAAATAAGGCACATTATACACAAAGGAACAAAATAAGAATGAGACCAAGTTCTCTTTGGAAAAATACAGTTAAGGCAGTAGAGCAACGTCTTTAAAGTACTAGGGAAACAACAACAGCAGCAACCCTGTCAACCTAAAATTCTATACCCAGCAAAAATGTCTCTCAAAAACAAAGGCAAAGAAAAGATTTTGTCAGACATATCAAAGCTGAATCATCACACTCAGAATCTTAACACAAGACTACAAGAACTGTTAACACATGTTCTTCAGTCAGAAGAAAAATCATACCAGATAGAAATCTGGAGTTCCCACTGGGATGACACAGAAGGATTCAGTTGGGTGCTATACATGTACTTGGTTGTATTACACTGAGGAACACTGAGTTTGAGGACTCCACTGCTTTTAAAATGAGAGGTTAGCAAGCTTCCTGTTTGTCTGAAGGAGAAACATTACCTCTCTCCCCACAGCTGTTCATTACAAACACACTCCCAAGAAATGGCTCAGAACCCTCCATACTGTTTTCAGTAGTGGCTGCATTAAATTGCATTCCTATGAACAGTGCAGCCATATGGCAGACAGGGTCTTGGTGCTCTGGCCGGGTGTCAGGCCTAAGCCTCTGAGGTGGGAGAGCCAAGTTCAGTACATTGGACCACCAGAGACCTCCAGGACCCACATAATATCAATTGGCAAGAGCTCGCCCAGAGATCTCCATCTCAATGCTAAGACCCAACTCCACTCAACAACCGGCAAGCTCCAGTGCTGGACACTCCATGCCAAACAAGCAAGACAGGAACACAACTGCACCCACTAGCAGACACGCTGCTTAAAATAATAATAAGTTCACAGACACCCCAAAACACACCACTGGATGCGGTCCTGCCCACCAGGAATACAAGATCCAGCCTCATCCACCAGAAAACAGGAACCAGTCCCCTCCAGCAGGAAGCCTACACAACCCACTGAACCAACTTTACCCACTGGGGGCAGACACCAAAAACAATAGGAACTACGAACCTGCGGCCTAGAAAAAGGAGATCCCAAACACAGTAAGTTAAGCAACATGAGAAGACAGAGAAATATGCAGCAGGTGAAGGAGCAAGGTAAAAACCCACCAGACCAAACAAATGAAGAGAAAATAGACAGTCTATCTGAAAAAGAATTCAGAGTAATGATAGTAAAGATATCTAAAATCTTGGAAATAGAATTGGAGAAAATACAAGAAACGTTTAACAAAGACCTAGAAGAACTAAAGAGCAAACAAACAATGATGAACAACACAATAAAGGAAATTAAAAATTCTCTAGAAGGGATCCATAGCAGAATAATTGAGACGGAAGAAAGGATAAGTGACCTGGAAGATAAAATAGTGGAAATAACTACTGCACAACAAAATAAAGGAAAAAGAATGAAAAGAATTGAGGACAGTCTCAGAGACCACTGGGACAACAATGAACACACCAACATTCAAATTATAGGGATCCCAGAAGAAGAAGAGACAAAGAAAGGGACTGAGAAAATATTTGAAGAGATTATAGTTGAAAACTTCCCTACTATGGGAAAGGAAATAGTCAGTCAACTCCAGAAAGCACAGAGAATCCCATACAGGATAAATCCAAGGAGAAACATGCCAAGACACATAGTAATCAAACTGTCAAAAATTAAATACAAAGAAAAAATATTAAAAGGAACAAGGAAAAAGCAACAAATAACATACAAGGGAATCCCCATAAGGTTAACAGCTGATCTTTCAGCATGAACTCTGCAAGCCAGAAGGGAGTGGCAGGACATATTTAAAGTGATGAAAGGGGAAAACCTACAACCAAGATTACTCTACCCAGCACGGATCTCATTCAGATTCGATGGAGAAATTAAAACCTTTACAGACAAGCAAGAGCTAAGAGAGTTCAGCATAACCAAACCAGCTTTACAACAAATGCTAAAGGAACTTCTCTAGGCAGGAAACACAGAGAAGGAAAAGACCTACAAAAAAAACCCCAAAACAATTAAGGAACGGTAACAGGAACATACATATCGATAATTACCTTAAATGTAAATGGCTTCAACCAAAAAACATAGACTGGCTGAATGGATACAAAAACAAATCACGTATATATGCTGTCTACAAGAGACCCACTTCAGACCTACAGTCAAATACAGACTGAAAATGGGGATCGAAAAAGATATTCCATGCAAGTGGAAATCAAAAGAAAGCTGCAGTAGCAATTCTCATATCAGACAAAATACACTTTCAAATAAAGACTACTACAAGAGACAAAGAAGGCCACTACATAATGATCAAGAGATCAATCCAAGAAGATGTAACAATTGTAAATATTTATGCACCCAACATAGGAGCACCTCAATACATAAGGCAAATACTAACAGCCATAAAAGGGGAAATTGACAGTAACACATTCATAGTAGGGGACGTTAACACCCCACTTTCACCAATGGACAGATCATCCAAAATGAAAATAAATAAGGAAACACAAGCTTTAAATGATACATTAAACAAGATGGACTTAATTGATATTTATAGGACATTCCATCCAAAAACAAAAGAATACACATTTTTCTCAAGTGCTCATGGAATATTCTCCAGGATAGATCATATCTTGGGTCACAAGTCAAACCTTGGTAAATTTAAGAAAACTGAAATTGTTTCAAGTATCTTTTCTGACCACAACGCTATGAGACTAGATATCAATTACAGGATAAGATCTGTAAAAAATACAAACACATGGAGACTAAACAATACACTACTTAATAACGAAGTGATCACTGAATAAATCAAACAGAAAATTTAAAAATACCTAGAAACAAATGACAATGGAGACACGACGACCCAAAATCTATGGGATGCAGCAAAAGCAGTTCTAAGAGGGAAGTTTATAGCCATACAATCCTACCTTAAGAAACAGGAAACATCTCGAATAAACAACCTAACCTTGCACCTAAAGCAATTAGAGAAAGAAGAACAAAAAAAACCCCAAAGTTAGCAGAAGGAAAGAAATCATAAAAATCAGATCAGAAATAAATGAAAAAGAAATGAAGGAAAAGATAGCAAAGATCAATAAAACTAAAAGCTGGTTCTTTAAGAAGATAAACAAAATTGATAAACCATTAGCCAGACTCATCAGGAAAAAAAGGGAGAAGACTCAAATCAACAGAATTAGAAATGAAAAAGGAGAAGTAACAACTGACACTGCAGAAATACAAAAGATCATGAGAGATTACTACAAGCAACTCTATGCCAATAAAATGGACAACCTGGAAGAAATGGACAAATTCTTAGAAATGCACAACGTGTCAAGACTGAATCAGGAAGAAATAGAAAATATGAACAGACCAATCACAAGCACTGAAATTGAAACTCTGATTAAAATTCTTCCAAGAAACAAAAGCCCAGGACCAGATGGTTTCACAGGCGAATTCTATCAAACATTTAGAGAAGTGATAACACCTATCCTTCTCAAACTCTTCCAAAATATAGCAGAGGGAGGAACACTCTCAAACTCATTCTACGAGGCCACCATCACCTTGATACCAAAACCAGACAAGGCTGTCACAAAGAAAGAAAACTACAGGCCAATATCGCTGATGAACATAGATGCAAAAATCCTCAACAAAATACTAGCAAACAGAATCCAACAGCACATTAAAAGGATCATACACCATGATCAAGTGGGGTTTATTCCAGGAATGCAAAGATTCTTCAATATACACAAAACAATCAATGTGATACACCATATTAACAAATTGAAGGAGAAAAACCATATGATCATCTCAATAGATGCAGAGAAATCTTTTGACAAAATTCAACACCCATTTATGATAAAATCCCTGCAGAAAGTAGGCATAGAGGGAACTTTCCTCAACATTATAAAGGCCATATATGACAAACCTACAGCCAACATCATCCTCAATGGTGAAAAACTGAAAGCATTTCCACTAAGATCAGGAATAAGACAAGGTTGCCCACCCTCACCACTCTTATTCAACATAGTTTTGGAAGTTTTAGCCACAGCAATCAGAGAAGAAAAGGAAATAAAAGGAATCCAAATCGGAAAAGAAGAAGTAAAGCTGACACTGTTTGCAGATGACATGATACTAAACATAGAGAATCCTAAAGATGCTAGCAGAAAACTACTAGAGCTAATCAATGAATTTGGTAAAGTAGCAGGATACAAAATTAATGCACAGAAATCTGTGGCATTCCTATACACTAATGATGAAAAATCTGAAAGTGAAATCAAGAAAACACTTCCATTTACTATTGTAACAAAAAGAATAAAATATCTAGGAATAAACCTACCTAAGGAGACAAAAGATCTGTATGCAGAAAATTATAAGACATTGATGAAAGAAATTAAAGATGATACAAATAGATGGAGAGATATACCATGTTCTTGGATTGGAAGAATCAACATTGTGAAAATGAGTCTACTACCCAAAGCAATCTACAGATTCAGTGCAATCCCTATCAAACTACCACTGCCATTTTTCACAGATCTAGAACAAAAAATTTCACAATTTGTATGGAAACACAAAAGACCCCAAATAGCCAAAGCAATCTTAAGAACGAAACACGGAGCTGGAGGAATCAGGCTCCCTGACTTCAGACTATACTACAAAGCTACAGTAATCAAGACAGTATGGTACCGGCACAAAAACAGAAATATAGATCAATGGAACAGGATAGAAAGCCCACAGATAAACCCACACACATATGGTCACCTTATCTTTGATAAAGGAGGCAGGAGTGTACAGTGGAGAAAGGACAGCCTCTTCAATAAGTGGTGCTGGGAAAACTGGACAGGTACATGTAAAAGTATGAGATTAGATCACTCCTAACACCATACACGAAAATAATCTCAAAATGGATTAAAGACCTAAATGTAAGGCCAGAAACTATCAAACTCTTAGAGGAAAACATAGGCAGAACACTCTATGACATAAATCACAGCAAGATCCTTTCTGACCCACCTCCCAGAGAAATGGAAATAAAAACAACAAAAAAAACAAATGGGACCTAATGAAACTTCAAAGCTTTTGAACAGCAAAGGAAACCATAAACAAGACCAAAAAACAGCTCTCAGAATGGGAGAAAATATTTGCAAATGAAGCAACTGACAAAGGATTAATCTCCAAAATTTACAAGCAGCTCATGCAGCTCAGTATCAAAAAAACAAACAACCCAATCCAAAAATGGGCAGAAGACCTAAATAGACATTTCTCCAAAGAAGATATACAGACTGCCAACAAACACATGAAAGAATGCTCAACTTCATTAATCATTAGCGAAATGCAAATCAAAACTACAATGAGATATCATCTCACACCAGTCAGAATGGCCATCATCAAAAAATCTACAAACAATGAATGCTGGAGAGGGTGTGGAGAAAAGGGAACCCTCTTGCACTGTTGGTGGGAATGTAAATTGATACAGCCACTGTGGAGAACAGTATGGAGTTTCCTTAAAAAACTACAAATAGAACTACCATATGACCCAGCAATCCCACTACTGGGCATATACCCTGAGAAAACCATAATTCAAAAAGAGTCATGTACCACAATGTTCATTGCAGCTCTATTTACAATAGCCCGGAGATGGAAACAACCTGAGTGTCCATCATCAGATGAATGGGTAAAGAAGATGTGGCACATATATACAATGGAATATTACTCAGCCATAAAAAGAAACGAAACTGAGCTATTTGTAATGAGGTGGATGGACCTAGAGTCTGTCATACA
Source organism: Globicephala melas (assembly GCF_963455315.2). Lineage (NCBI taxonomy): Eukaryota > Metazoa > Chordata > Mammalia > Artiodactyla > Delphinidae > Globicephala > Globicephala melas. The sequence continues at coordinate 115,720,292 of NC_083318.1, read as the reverse complement.
GAGTGAAGTAAGTCAGAAAGAGAAAGACAAATACCATATGCTAACACATATATATGGAATGTAAGAAAAAAAAATGTCATGAAGAACCTAAGGGTAAGACAGGAATAAAGACACAGACCTACTAGAGATCGGACTTGAGGATATGGGGAGGGGGAAGGGTAAGCTGGGACAAAGCGAGAGAGAGGCATGGACATATATACACTACCAAATGTAAGGTAGATAGCTAGTGGGAAGCAGCCGCATAGCACAGGGAGATCAGCTAGGTGCTTTGTGACCGCCTGGAGGGGTGGGATAGGGAGGGTTGGAGGGAGGGAGACGCAAGAGGGAAGAGATATGGGAACATATGTATATGTATAACTGATTCACTTTGTTATAAAGCAGAAACTAACACACCATTGTAAAGCAATTATACTCCAATAAATATGTAAATTGTTAATTGTACAAAAAAAAAAGTCATAGGTTATCACATTGACAAAAATAAGCAAAACCCAACTATATGCTACCTACAATTGATGCTCTTGAAATATAAAGACAGAAATAAATCAACAGTAAAAGGATGGGAGAAAATATGTTAACACTAATCAAAAGAAAGGAAGAGTGGTTATATTAATAAGAAAGTAGATTTTGGAACAAAGATTATCACCAAGGATAAAGAAAGACATTTCATAATGACAAAAGGAACAGTTCATGAGGAAGACACAACAGTCCTAAATGCTTATGTGCTCAGTAACAGAGCTTCAAAATGAAAGGGAAACAAAGACTGAAAGAACTGCAAGAAGAAACAGGAAAATCCCTAATACATTCAGAACTGTCAATATTTATTCCTATCTCAATAACTGATAGAACAAGTGACTGAAACTCAGTAAAGATGGAAGACTGAACGACACTATATAACAAATCAACCTAATCAACATTTATAGAACACTCCACTCAACAACAGCAAAATTGTACACAGAATGTTTACCAAGACAGACCATTTTCCTACCCATAAAGAACTCTCAAAAAATTTTAAGAGATCATGCTCTCTGACTACAATGGAATTGAATTAGAATCAACAACAGAAAGGCTTTTTAAAAATCCCCAAGCAACTGGACACTTCTAAATAACCTGTTGGTCAAGAAGAACTCAAAGGGGAAATTAGAGAGTACTTTGAACTGAACGAAATTGAAATCACGTTTCAGATTTTGTAGGATGTGGCTAAAAGCAGTACTATGGGGGAAATGTATATTGCTAAATGCCTACATTAGAAAAAGAGGAAGGTCCCAAATTAATGACCTTGGGCTCCATTGTAAGAAACTGGCTAAATCAGAGCAAATTAAACCGAAAGTAAGCAGAAAAGAGTAAACAATAAAGAGCAGAAGGGAAATCAACTAAATAAAAAACAGAAAAACATTTGAGAAAATTAATGAAACCAAGAACTGGTTCTTTGAGAAAACCAATAAAATTGATAAATCTACAGCCACATTGATCAGGAAATAAGACAGAAGGCACAAACTGTCAATATTAGGAATAAGAGAAGTAACAATACTACAGATTCTATAGAATGAGAGGATAACAAGGCAATATCATGAACACCTTTATGTCAACAGATGAAATGGACAAATTCCTTGAAAAACATAGGCTACTAGAGTTCACAGCTGTGGTTTCTCCAGAGCATTGTTCTTGGCAGAATGGGACCTGCCTACCTGGGGGCTTGTGTCTCCCTAGGGGGCAACCTGCAAATAATAACTGATACGTGGGTTAAAAAAATCATTCCACCCCACCTCACCGTTGCCTCAAGTTGGGACCAATTCTGTGGTGCAATTCATGCTCTAGAGGCCCCTGTGGGATCAGACTGAAGGTAGTCTCCAGCTTACATCCTTACTTAGCTTTGTTCTCTCGCCTTATCCTGCTTCCCTCACTCTCCTTCCCTAAGAGTACTCTTTCAATAAATTAATTGGCCAAGGATCTCTGCCTTGAGCTCTGTTTATTGGCAGCCTGACCTAAGACAAGGCACAGGAGGGAAGCTGGAAGGCACCTTCCTTGCCATTCCTGTCTGCATCCCCCCAGTGATGACCCCTTATGTTATGAATTAAATTGTGTCCCCCTAATAGATGTTAAAGTCCTAACCCCCAGTACCTCTGAATGGGGCCTTAAATGAAAATAAGGTGTTGGCAGTTGTGTGAGTTAAGATGAAGTAGACCCTAATCCAACATGACTGGTGTCCTTATGAAAGGGGGAAATATGGACGCAGAGACAGACATGCTTGGAGGGAATATGATGTGAAGACACAGGGAGAACGCCATCTACAAACCAAGAAAAGAACTCCCGAGCTTACCAGAACTAGGGGAGAAGCCCAGAACAGATTCTCCCTCAGAAGGACCCAACCCTGCCCATGCTTTGATTTCAGTCTTCTGGCCGCCAGAACTGTGAGAGAATACATTTCTGTTGCTTTAAGCCCCCTAGTTTGTGGTACTTTGCTATGGCAGCCCTAGGAAACTAATGCATCATGTCAGTAGCAGTTGGTTCCAGTCTTGTTTTCTCCCAGCACGCCCATAATCAACTTCATGTCACCATCTGGGAGGTATCCACACCAGCTGGGCAACGACTGCGTCTCCACAGTTCCACCAGGGCTCTTTAGTCAGCTTCTAGGTTTTGGTAACCCCAACTCCCCTTGTCCCCCAATTCCCAGGGATGGGAGCTGCTTCCTGCAATCGCTATCTTACTTCAATAATCTTTTTTCCCTTTTTCAGTTTCCCAATACCCATTTAACTAATTCCTTATATTTAATTTGCTCTGTGGAAATAGGAAATAGCTACTCTTCATTTAACAATTAATTAATAAATAGAATTTCTTTATTTCTGACAAGACCCCAGAGTGATAACCATTTCATTCAGAGGAAAAGCCAAAGTCTGTAACATAGTTTATAAAATCGTATGCAATGCGGGACGCCGGCTACTTGTCTGCCCTCATTTCTTGTCATTTCCTCTATCACCCACTCGGCTCCAGCTGCATTGGTCTCTCTGCTAATCCTTAAACATACCAAGCATGCTTGCTTTATGGCCTTTGACTTGCTGTTCCCTGTGCTTACAGACATTCGCATGCATGTTTGTAAGTGAGCAGAGGCTCACTGCTTCAAGTCTCTGCCCAAGTATCTATGCCCCAGTCTCTGCCCGTACCTCAGGAGACTCCTTTCCTGACAATGTACACTCACCCCGGGTATCCACAGGGGATTGGTTCCAGGATGCCTGGATACCAAAATCCATAGATTCTCAAGTCCTTTATACAAAATGGCATAGTATTTGCATATAACACATGCACATCCTCCCACAGACTTTAAATCATCTCGATTACTTATACTACTTAGTATAATGTAAATGCTATATAAATAGTTGCCGGCATGGCAACTTCAAGTTTTGCTTTTTGGAACTTTCTGGAATTTCTTAAAAATATTTTCAATGGCAATTAGTGGAATTCCCGGATACAGAACCTGGAGATACAGACTGCCAACTATATATAAAATTACTATTTCTCTCAACCCCTGAACACTTTCCCCATGACCCCCTTTCCCTACAGCACTCATCATCTTCTGGCATACTCTAAAGCTACTTGCTATCTGCCTCTCCAGTGGAACACGAGCTCCATGAAAGAAATTTTGCTCTCTGATGTGTCCCCAGCACCCAGAACAGAATCTGGCACCCAGCAGGTGTCAACTTCTGAAAGAAAGACTGAATAACTACAGAAAAACCCCTACAAGCAGCCCTACCATTGTCATCAGCATACCTGAACTGTAACCAGTCTTTAGTTTTTGTTTTTGTTTTTGTTTTTTTTGCGGTACGCGGGCCTCTCACTGTTGTGGCCTCTCCTGTTGCGGAGCACAGGCTCCGGACGCGCAGGCTCATTGGCCATGGCTCAAGGGCCCAGCCGCTCCGCGGCATGTGGGATCTTCCTGGACCGGGGCACGAACCCGTGTTCCCTGCATCAGCAGGCGGACTCTCAACCACTGCGCCACCAGGGAAGCCCCCAGTCTTTAGTTTTTAAAGGATGTGTATTTATTCTTTAACTTTATTGGCTGCCCTTCCTTGGTGGACTCACACTTCGGTAACAATGTCTCCTGAAATTCCTTGGTGAGAGTGCACTTTAAGTGCGTCTTCTCTTCTGTTTAACAATTAAAAATTTTTATAATGCAAATGTTTCCTCTATTTAAAACCTTTAAAAAGTATTCAAACAGGATTGGACAGTCAGCAGCATTTATCGAGAGGTCGGCGCTATACCATGCGACTGAATGAGACTGTCGAGATTGTGCTGGAGTGAACAACAAGGAAATGCAATTCCTGCCCACATGGAGTTCACAACTGCATGGATATTCAGCTCCCACAGATGAAGAAAAAACCTCAATTCCCGTTAACAATGCACAAATGAAAACAAAGAAAATAAGTGATTAGGTGAGAATCAATGGCTGAAATGCCATTCGAACTAAAATCCCTAGAAGTTGAGTGAAAAGCCAGGGTTTAAAGAAAGAGACAAAGATCAATGAGGATAAGGTACTTGCAAAAGGAAATGACAAATGCATGAATATAACTTCATTAATTTCCTAGAGTCTATAAACTACCCTATGAGTTTGGCCTGTAGCCTCTCCTTTCTTAGTTATCTGTGCTTCCTTAGTTATCTGTGCTTTCCCTTAAATGTATCATATTCTATTCTGAATTCAATTGTTTCTGTACTTTAATTTTTTAAATTGAAGTATAGTTGATTTACAGTGTTGTGTTAGGTTTGGGTGTACAGCAAAGTGATTCAGTTATACATGAATATATATGTGTATATATATATTCTTTTTCATACTATTTTCCATTAGAGGTTATTACAAGATATTGAATATAGCTCCCTGTGCTATATAGTAGGTTCTTGTTGTTTATCTATTTCATATATAGTAGTATCTGTTAATCCCAAATTCCTAATTTATCCCTCCCCCCTTTTCCCCTTTGATAACCATAAATTTGTTTTCTATGTCTGTGAGTCTATTTCTGTTTTGTAAATAAGTTCATTTGTATTATTGTCTAGATTCCACATATAAGTGATATCGTATGATATTTATCTTTCTCTCTGTCTGACTTACTTCACTTAGTATGATCATCTCTAGGTCCATCCCTGTTGCTGCACATGGCATGATTTCATTCTTTTTTCTGTACTTTAAATGGCAGGGAGGAGTCACTTCATACACTCCTTCCAGCGCATCCTTGGGTCCCAGCTGAAATGTCATTTTCACAGACAGGCTTTTTCCAGTCACTTAATCTGAAATGGATGTGCCTTTGTTATTCTCCATCTTAGCATTTCTTTCATAGCCTTTACCGTAATTATTCAATCATAAGTTCACTTGTGACCTTACTAGACTGTCTTCCTTACTAGATTATTAGCTATCTAGAGGCAGGGTGTTTGTACTACTTTTCATTTCTGGGTACACATCGCTTAGCACAGTGGCTGGTGCTTAATATGTTTGTTGAAATAGAATTAAATAGCACATATTTCTGTGAAGTCCAGAAATCCATATATAAAACCAATTCGAATATCCAAAATCGTTTTATTTTAAACATTTACCAAATTTAAGTTTTGCTAACTTCTGATACACAGACATGTATATCTACATGACTGTTTATATATGCATATATACATATGTAATTCACATCTATGGAATACTTTGAGCTTTACCTATGAAATTAATTTCAATTTGGGTCAAATATTTCATCTTTTGCAAGAAACCTAATTTGTTCATGAAAATCTTGAATCCATGGAGGTAAGGAATAGAATCCCGGGTAGGACTGGGATATGGGAGCGGGGTGGTCAGACACGCCACGAGCCCATACAGGGTGCATTGGTGCAGATTAGAAAAAGGAGCCACATCATCTGGGCAGACACGGCCATGCACCAATAAACTCAGCTTGGTGAGTGGAGCAGGCTTTCAGCTCCCATTCCCTGACACAGCTGGATGCCTTGCCCTGGGTGCAACCGGCATGTAGGTGGCAGTCCTAGAGGGACAGCTCAGTGATGGTGCAAGCAGAAGATGGTGTTCTGGCCACCCTTGTACAGCTCCATTCCTTGCTAGACTGATTTAATTTGTCTGGAGGAGGTTGGTTGGGTAGGGGTCTTTTCTTCTCACCACTTCTGATGATTTAGCTGAAGGAGATCTCCCCGATTGAAAAAGTCCATTTTTCAGGTTCAAGTGTGCAGATGGCCATGCAGTCTCCAAGTGGGCTTTCATGGTTTAATCTTAGGAAATAGCCCAGTGTTGATTCTTGATTCCTAAAAAGAAATATGCTGTCAATCTGGCTGTAGATGAGCTTTGCAATTTCCCTCTGCAAAAAACGAATCGGAAGTTAGTTCACTTGTATAACACTGCTTAGTGACTATTTGGAAATTCTATCAGTGGCGCTGAAAATAAATGCAGCTAACTCATCAGTGACCCGATTTATGGACTGGCGTGACGAAGAGCAGATGGGATCAGTTCTAGCTCCCATGGATCAAGAAGGAACAAGTCTGTCTCATTTCAGTAATCGTTCATAAACTCTATATCTTTAACGTAGGGTCACAGTTTATAACAGCTGCATAATTTTTTAAAACCAAAATTAATTTACCTTTAAATGTCCTTAGTCTTTAAGTATGAACCATAAGGAAGGCCTGTTCCAAAACTAAGATGAATTCATCACTTGGGGTGGGAGCTCATAGCACTGAAATAGAATTTTTAAAGGATTTTTTTTATTTTGGAAAAACAACGTAAAACTGATGTTTGGGAATAAAGCTTTAGATAGGGGAAAGCAACCTAGATTGGGCCCCTGGTTTTTAAACTACCTAATTAGATGAGATTGTACAAGTCATATAATCTCGATGGGATTCACTTATAGATTTGTTTATTAAATGAGAGTTTAAAGTTTTAAAGTCTTTCTAGCTCTATGATTTTCTTTATATTAAAAAGTCTTCAAAGCAGGAAGAATGTCAGATAAAGCAGTCTGTGGGATCAGAAGAAGCATTTGCGATCACAAGCATACAGAAGTCTTGTGTATACGACGGCCCCTGGGAGAAATGTTAAGTAAGTCATAGGGGCCCTACAATGAGCTCAGGTCTGGACTGAATATCTCAGCAGATTCTTCTCAGCTATTCTAATCTGTCACCTCTTTTGGGAAAAACCTAGCTCCACTAGCAAATCCAGGCCCAGGAAGAGAAAGGGGCAGAAGCCTTATCTAGCCACTGCGACCACTTTAACAATAAGTAGTTTAATCAGCTATCCACACCCACGGTCACCAACTTTTACATTAGCTTGGTGAAATCTGTGCCTGAAGAGGGAAGCAAATCCAAATATGGTGAATGTTCCTCCATTGCCAAAATGAGGAAACGGCCTTATCTCCTCTTCAGAACCCATCTACCAGAAAGTCAGCTCCCCTGTTAAATACTCCAGTGGCAGAAAGCACATTTTGTGATGCAACCCCATAAAGACTCCTCTTGATGCCAACTTGCGGGGATCCAATCAATGCCAAGCCATCACCCTTGATAAGGCACAAATCACTTTAGAAACACCTTCTTTGCGCAGACTTTGTCTAGCGGGGGTGGGGGTAGCGATTTAACTTATTTAGGTTCCCGGGATACGTAGCGCATCCCGCTCATCGACGCCTGCAAACCTACTAATAATTCTTCGTCCAGAGCTGATGTCTCTGTGTTTACACCCCTGCGGAAATCTCCCCAGGATTTTTTTTTCCATTTAAAATGAATGCTGATTCCAAGGCCAGCTTCTTCTCCGTTCCTCCACCTGGGGCAGGGGAACCTGCGTTCCTGCGTTCCCGGGGAGGCACCAGCGGGGCCCGGCTAAGTTCCAGGGCACAGGTGGGGCCCTCGAACGGGGCGTCCGGGGCCAGCCCGCCCAGGACCCAGGCGAGAGCAACCCTTCCAGGAGGCCCCGACACCCCACCTCACGCACACGCGCTTGTGCCACTCCAAGAGCGCGCAGGACTTAGGCAAGGATGGCTACATCTTCTCGGCACAGTCTTCAAACCACCTCCACATACTCAGCGGCTTGCAGCATCTGGGCTGTTGCCCCCGTCTCTCAATCAGACCCCCAGGACGATTTTTAGTGGCTCGGGCTTCACTCTGGAAATCACCGGGGTCTGGGGGAGTCCAAGCGGGCCAGGGGAGGGAAAGGGTCCAGAGAGCTCCCTCCCGCCAACTCCAGCCCACTCGGCTCATCCTCCCTCCCGGGAGAGGCGCGGACAGGGACCGGGGCCGGGGAGGCCCTGGAAGGCTCCCCTCCCTTCTCGCCTCCCACAGCCCTCTCTTACTCACTTTCTCTCGGCGCCTCAGCGCGGCCGCCTCACGCCCGGGGTCGCACGGCGGGGCTGCGCGAGGAGCGAGGAGCGGGCGGGGAGCCACCGGGCCGCGCCCCAGTCCTAGGCGGGCCGGCCGGGGGGACCAAGGCCGTGCACACCCCCACCCGGACGGCGCGGCCAAGCGGGCGCGCGGCGTCCCGCGCCCTCCAGGCTGGCTCCGAGGACTCCGCCGGGCCCTCCCCCTCCGCCCGCCGCCACGGCCCGCGGCCCCTCCTCACCGCACCCCGGAGGCCGCCGGGGCCGCCCCCTCCCCTCCCCCCAACCCGGGCGGGGGCGCGCGAGCAGCGGTGACGTCAAGGGGCGCGCGGTGGCAGCACCTCCCCGCGCGCTAGTTAAAAAGAAGAAGAAAAGAGGGAACGAAACATGAGAGGCTGTGTGAGAAGCTGCAGCCGCCGGCAGAGGAGACCTCAGCATCATCTAGAGCCCAGCGCTGGCCCTGCCTCCGCCTGCCCCGCCGCCGCCGCCGCCGCCGTTTCTGTTCCTGCTACTACTGTCTCACCTAAACAACTCCCGTTACACGGACAAGTGAACCTCTGTGGCCGTCTTCTCCTCCTCTTCTACCTCCTCTTCCAACTCCTTCCCCTCTTCCCACTCCTCAGCCGCAGCAGAAAGCCCCCCACCCAACTGACACTGGCACCACCGCAAACGGTGTCAACCGCACTTTATCTCGGTCCTCGGGCTCCCCTGAGGCATTGGGCCCATCGCCTCGTCTTTTATTTTTTGCAAAGTTGCATCGCTCTACATCTTCTCGCCCCCGCCACCTCTCTCTGCCTCTCGAGTGTCCTGCCACCCCGCAGCCTCCTCCTGGAGCTGCGCCCTAGTGCCCCTGCTGGGCAGTGGCCTTCCCCCCCCATCCTCCCGCGCCCAGCCCCTGCCGCGCGGGGCAGGCGATGCTGAAGATGCTCTCTTTTAAGCTGCTGCTGTTAGCCGTGGCTCTGGGCTTCTTTGAAGGAGATGCTAAGTTTGGGGAAAGAAGCGAAGGGAGCGGAGCGAGGAGGAGAAGGTGCCTGAATGGGAACCCTCCGAAGCGCCTGAAAAGAAGAGATAGGCGGATGATGTCCCAGCTGGAGCTGCTGAGTGGGGGAGAGATGCTGTGCGGTGGCTTCTACCCTCGGCTGTCCTGCTGCCTGCGGAGTGACAGCCCCGGGCTGGGGCGCCTGGATAGCAAGGTAGGCACGCACCCGCCTCGCAGCTGCGAGGTTGGCATACTGGCTGGGTGGGGTGCCTTGTGGCTCCGGCAGTGCTGTGACGGGAAGAGGGGCGAAACTTCTCTGGGGAGTTCTTTTCGATAACTTTTCTAAAGCGCTAGCGTGATTCGTTTGTGTGTTCCTCTGGGGTGCGCAGATACCTCTCCCGCCCCCAAGAGTCTCCGGTCGGGATGCTGTGCAAAACTCCCTGTCTCAGAAAAGAGAAGCTTCTGTGGTACCCGCATTCTGGGCTGGGTAAATACTTTATAAGAATCGCGATTAACAGTGTGTTTTGGATCGAATCGGGCATTGGTTGCGGTAAAACTGTAAATGAAGGTGGCTGTGGTTTCTGGTTTATTTTTCTAGGGTAAAAAGATTTGTGCAGCTTCTCCACGTGCTCGGTTAGAGAGAGGATTGAATCGTAAAGGATGTTGAAGCACGGTTGGTTTATGATCTCCAGCCCCGTCAGAGGGGGGGGGGTGTCTTGCATTACAATAGTTAAACAGCGAAAAGGAACTCCTGGTACTCCAGTTTAGAACCCCAAAATTGGCGAAAGATTTTGCTGGGGCATGTTTATCACGTAAAACCGAGGCGATTCTCCTCCTGTCACGTTTTGTAACATTATAAATTCGGGTTTTCAGTGGTAGTTAGTTGTCTAGGAAGATCTTCTCCAGAAACTTGTTTTAGGGGTAATGGCATTTACATTTTCCCGATGTTAATAAGTTTAAACAAATATGAAAATAGTGTTGGTTGGGTGTGAAGACATGCTTATATTTGAGTTTGCAACATTTTTCTTGCCCTGGGTTGCAGTAATGTGTGTTCTCTACTGCATTCCAAGGAAAGACTCCGGGGATCAGTCATTAACAATCCCTGCGCATGAAATAAACAATCAGGTGTCTTTGCCCCCCACCCTTCCCCCATTTTAGGTTTAATTAAGAATTCCTCTGTTACAACACTGCAGTTGTCAAGGTCTGAGAGACTCTTGGAAAACTTCTGCTTCAGTCTTGCTGGCCCAGGCATTAAAAAAAAAAAAAAAAAAAACCCAGGCTGAATCTAATTTTTATGCTCAGTTCACGGTAGATTTCACTCTATTCTCATGTAAACAGCTCCTACGAATCAACATATGTGTCTGGGTGGTATCTCTCACTTTGTTTTGTAACAAAAAGCCATATTGCATCATTTAATTTGCTCAAGTCATGCAAATAGGAAAAAATCAATAGGACAAAAAGGGGTCGACTTATCCTCTTCCCCACTAAACTGCTGCCCACACACAGAGTCCTGTTGCTTATGGCAAAAGAATAACAACAACACCATTGTGTTTGTTAGTTGGTTCACTAATGGGTGAAACTAGAGAACATCATTCTCTTTCAGTCCCCAGCTCTGTCCAAATGTTCATGCCTTTTGAGGGAGCATTTGTCCAACTCCCTCTATTCCCAGCTGAGTGAGAACTGTCTTGCTGCAGGTTTTCAGCTGTAACTCTCTCTTTATTCTTACCACATGCAGCAGTAGTCTGAGATTCAGGGAACAGATATTCCCGCATTTTGTTCCAAACAATGTCATTAAGCTCCTGTGTTGTAATTGAATTAAAGTACAAAATCGCTACATTCACATCAGCTCCAGGGTTTTTACCAGGAGCAGGACAGAACCAGGAAATTGAGAGAAAGGATTCAAAATATTTGGCATTAAGCCTCCCTGTGTGCAATATACGCTATGAATGTACCAATGATCCGCAGACCCCTGCAATACTGAACTCTTCCAGGTACAGGAGAAGTGAAAACTTTTTCTTAACTAAATGTAGTGGGGAGCTGGGTGGGGGTGGGGGCGCTGAGACTGAGGAGAGTTATAACCCTTAAGAGAAATTATATAAATTTTTTTAAAGAAATCATTCTTTAGGAATCATTCTGCCACGTTAGCTATCCACATTCCTTTCCGTTTTATGTGCTTCCAATCTCCAACAAACCCCTACTCATTTGGAAAATGTGTCTCAATTAAATTTGGTACACTAGACTTTGCTGGTTCCATTACGAGTGGTTTAGAAACCAACAATACTCAAATTGTTCCAATCAGGGATTTGATATAGTTATGCATATGCATTCTTGACCCATGTTAGTTCTCAAGTTTTAATAGTTTTTAAAACATGTTATTTTATAATAAACTTCAGTGTTTCCCTTTTTTCCCCCTAAGCCTTCCTGGCTTATAATATATGTTAGGGTCTTATTTCATAATGTGTGTGCAGGAGAGATGATGGCTATTTGAAAGGGCCCTTTTTTTGTTCATGAAAAAAAAAAAATTCCCCCAGAAAGGTTTCTGCAACTTTTCAAGAAACTACAGGAGTAGCTTTTTCCTAAGTGAAGAAACTTCATAGACAAATAGATAGTAGCAAACTGAGTAGAATATTGATCATACTTAGCTGTGCGATTAAGTCCAGTTTCCAGGCTAACCCATTTTCTTTAATATGTAATGAACTATTGAATGTAATTGAGTTCAATTCTTTAGCCATGGTACTATTCTTCTAAGTTATTCTATATTTTCATTCCTTTGTATATTTTAATAGTTTTGTGTACTGTAACGAGATGGTTAACTACTGTTACAAATAAGTACTGCCAATATCTAGCAAGTTATATTGTCTTAGCAATATTTTTGCAGCTCCTAAATACAAGATGCTAAAAGGATCTAATTCCCATTAGCCAAATTGAATCTGCAACCAACTGAAATACCCCCATTTCTAAAACTTAACTTGTAGCCACAGAGGCATAGAAGCTCTCTCTACCTTGGGTGGTTTCACAGCCAAAGCTGTCAAGGAATGGGTGAAAAGTAATTGTTTTCAAGTGTGCCCTTTTACAATCATTTGTTTGCTCTGGCTCTTTCAGGGACAAAGGCTATTGTTGAACACATCCAACTAAACAAATAACTCATCCTGGGGTCCCTTTAACAGCTGCCTTAGTACAATGATCTATTTACATATTAGCCTAAAATTGAAACTGAACTCTTTAATGACATAATCCAGCACTACAGTCCAGAGACGCATGTGTTCTACCCAACAGCTGAACAACCTTGTAGGCATATGAGTTTTAGAAATAACTTTTTGTGTACCAAGTGATCTTAAGGCGTCATCTTAATATACTGTCCTGTATTTTCTCCTTTTGTCCCCTGATCGAACTCATGTGGGTGCCTTTTCATCCTCTCTCTTTAGTTACTTGATAAATAAAGAGAAATACAGAAGGTCTCTGTCACCCATTTTACTATTTGTTGATAAACTGTAGTTGTAGGCCACGCTTCACTGTGTATTCCAGGATTTATCTTACCTTCCTTGTATGGGTTTTACTTTCATGTGGCTGAAGATTAGAGGATGACCTGCCAGATGTTATAAATTAGTCAGCAACAGCCACAATCATTACTAGGCACACTGTAATAATGATTCGAAGTTTTACGTGATTTCCAAAGTATATTTAGTTTAAACCGCTATAATTTGATGGTTTCGTAGATGGCTTTTAAAAATTGAAACAGGATATTAGCTTAAATTTCTTCTTAAGATTGATGACATTGTCAGACATAAAGTTAAGGACCTGTATAGACACAGACACTTAGGCAAAAAAGAAGAAAAAAATACCCTACCCACAGCAGCACTCATCTGTCTAAAACAGCGCTGCAGCTTGGGCTGAGTCAGTTTAATTGACTTCAGTAAGACTATTGGTTCATTGAAACCAAAGCCAGAATGATGGCTCTATCTATCTTCAAATAGGTATTTACACTGCAGACCTCACACAGAGCAAAATGTTACCATCCTGCTGGGTTGGAACAGCATGAAACTTTACAAAGAATAATATTATACTTGATTTCAGATAATTTATTGAATCCTATTTCTGCACTTTTGATGAGAGATCTTGTGGCCAGGACACATTCCAAAAATTGTAAAAGACAAAATTCTTGAGGCCCTAAAATCAAGCTCTTCCTGGATAGCAGCTGGGAGAGTATATGGGGATCGTTTTGTTTCAGCTATAAAAAAATCGAAGCATGCATGTTCTCCATAAAACCAAAGGTAATTACATTCCAGTTTTTCCGCCAGCAAAAGCGGTGGCTTCAGCATCCTGCAGTTGTTTTGTTCTTAGTGGACTGCCGTATGATAAACAAACAGAACCGAGTTGAACAGTATTAATATTGCATAGATCTGGTGAGGTCTGCCAGAGTATGGACAACAAAAGACATTTAAAACATTCTTGGAATGCAAATTCTAAGTGTCTGGTGTATGTTTCCCCTTAGAAAACTTTAACCATTTAAGCTATTGTCATTTAAATAAATTGGTAAAAATCAAAATGCAAACAGAATTGTGATTAATAATAACTTTTCTGAATATCGTAGATAGTTACGACTCATCATATTTATACACATTTTTTTTTTTCCAAAACAGGGTAGCTTCTATTGCACGTTTAAAATTTCAGCATGCCTTGTATTCAACAATTTTTTTTAGTTGCTTTGCTCTTTCAGGTCCAAATTTTGTGATCACTTAGAATATCTTTATCCTAAAAAATAGAAGCCATGTGATTCGCTCAATTTACTCAAATTAGAATCTCAACTTCAGAATGAAATATTTGCTTTAAGCAGTGATCTATAGAGTTTAAAATGTTAATTTCAGTTCGTAGTTCTAAAGAAATAATTAAGTATAAACATAGTTATATAAACCGGGAAAACACAAAATTCAGTCCCATGATGGTGTTTTTTAATACCATATGGTGTTTTTTAATATGAAAAATCAATGCTTAATTTAGACAGCACTGCATTTCACATCTCAAATATTGTGCTGATAGTCTATATTTATATTTATTAGAGGACGTCCTGAAGTCAGTTTTTTAAAGTTAGTACTAGACACTGAAACCGATTTTATCTGCAAAGTACTAATCTCAATGAATCAATAACTCTCAAGTTAGTCTTATTGATATAAAAGACATAATAATGCTGTATAAACAAAGATAAAAGTATGCCCTTTTTCACTGAAACTCACTAAATACAATACAAAATCACTTTTATTAAACTCTTGTGTTTTTCGTGCATATAACATACCTGAGGAACTAGTTAGAACATTTTTCCTGGCTAAAATACAATGAATAATAAAAATTGGTCTTAAACCTGTTTGACACAGCTTCAGGTATTATTTTTATAGAACATGAAAGGGCGATATTTCCGCCCCCCCTTTAGAAAACTTTCCCTATGCAATCTGTGTATTGAAAATTAATTAAAATGAGAACAATGTAATTCAAGTAATATCTTTGAGAATGTCGTTAGGAATTTCAGGAGTGAAATAGATTTTTACCCAAGACACAAATAAGCCATGTCTTAAAAGTTGCTTTACGTACAGTGGGATAAAGGTATTTGGAGTTTTCAAGTTAAATTATCAGTCAGTGTATACTTTGAGGCAGAGTAAGAAAAAGGGTTAAAGAATCTATATATAATTGTCATTTAATTTTTCACACCTGAAGGACAGATAAACAGACTTGGATTTGCAAGAGTAAGAAGCATGTCTGTGCATCCCTACCCTTTGCCCTCCCATCCCAACCCAAGAGACTGCACTTGTGTCCTTATAAAGGCATACTGTATTGGGACTTGGTGATTCTTTGCAGACAACAGCTAAATGACACTTTTCTCTTTCCATGATGACCAAAAAACATAACTAAACCCAACTTCACGGAACTAAAAAGAAGTTTGTTTCTGATTTATGGCTTTCAGATGTTTTCTGTTACCAACAACACAGAATGCGGGAAGTTACTGGAGGAAATCAAATGTGCACTTTGCTCTCCACATTCTCAGAGCCTGTTCTACTCACCTGAGACAGAATCCTTGGAAAGAGACCTGGCACTTCCCCTGCTGTGCAAAGACTATTGCAAAGAATTCTTTTATACTTGCCGAGGCCATGTTCCAGGTAAAAAAAAAGATACATTAAATCAACTACTGCAGAATAGCTTGCCAAGATACCTGTTCCTAAATGCTTGCTTAGGAAAGTGTAAAATTTATCTGCCTTTCACAGTATCTATTTTTACCTCATAATTCACTGTTCCAAACTTGGAACCTTTTATTGCTGCTCAAATTGCTGCTGTCATTTCAGCCTACAAACAATACATTGTTTTGTTGAAGTGTTTAACATTTCTCGTTAAATGGATAATACAGTTGGTAATCTTTACACAGCTGGATTATCAGCACAAATCTCTTGTTGGTGCCTTTAGTCATCAGCGTTGATATCAAGACAGCTTCCCCTTCTACACAGCTGATACATAAGTGCAGATTGTACATCGACTTTTAAGGTATTTCCTTAAATAAAATATAATTCAAAAGGCCCCAAAAAGTAACACCTTACAAAGTAGTTTCATATATAATGACTAATTTGCTCCTCATAAACCCTGTGAGGTAGATAGGAAAGGTCTGGTCATTTCCATTTGACAGATGAGGAAAACTGAGCCTCAGGAGAAGTTAAATGCCGTACCCAAACTTGTACTGTGAGAAAGTGATAGGCTAAAAGAAGTTCAAGTTCTTATGCTTATAATGTCCCAGATATACCTGGTCACTATCGTCTTTTGGACCCTAATAAACATATAGGCTCTTGGACATTGATTAATTTTACCATCAGAAGCTTGTAAACCTTGGTGGTTTTTGCTTTAGGTTGGAAGAATCAACACAGAGGTAGAAACGAATTTAACGAGTCCGATTCTGTTTAGTTAGGCAGTGTCACCCACAAACAAATCTACTGAAACTAACAGTTTATAAAACTCAATGGCACTGAAGGACAAGACAAGCTTTAAGAACTGTAGGATGCACTTGGAGAATTTTTTTTAACTGCTATGGACATTTTACTTTTTTCTCTGACCCAGAAAAGTGTAGATTTTTGTATTTTTTATAGAGCTCTCCTAATAGCCTAAGAAAACATTTTGACTAGGGTTGCTTGCCTCCTTTGGTGTACCATAACAAGTATCTAAACCCATTCAATGTGAAAATATTATTATTGTTTTTTTTAACTACAGTCATGTTTCTAAGGCTTTCCTTCAACCAGCTGTTTCTTTCTCTTTATCACATTCCCCAAAGCAAAGTAGAATAGGTCACGGTTGCCTAGATGGCCTGCCGAGAAGCGATAACAGATTAGGTCCCATAAAGTTTTGCTGCAACTTTCCAGTCTGCAAGGTTTGCCTTTACCACTATAACTTGAAAATGGTATTGACAGTGGGCATTTTTATCTACCTTTATCTACTTGCGATAAATACCACTAGGCTGGATTTAGAGACTCATCTGTGGGGTGCTTCCTATATTTGAAGGTATTTTAGCTTCCAGAACAAACAACAAAAAGCAATATCCACTGAAAGAGAGAGCACAGCAAACAACTCAGGAGCCAGAGCTGCAAGCACCTCACTCCCCAGATCAACATATGTGGTGACGAATGACAAATTTATTTTTCTACAAAGTTTGTATATATGTAAAACTGCTGAAGTGCATCAAGATGTCAAGTGCTTTTGGTGGCCACCCAGGCTGCCTTGAAAGATAACCAGATGAAAGCTCTACTCCAGTGGTGGGTGGAGCAGCAAGGCTACTTTTCAGGGCCAGGCCAGCAGGCTTTAGCAACGAGCAGAGGGGGCTTCCTCTGCATCCATCAAATGCTAATAATTGCTCTAAATACTTGTCCCAAAAGTGAGCTGTAATAACACACTCTTTGTGTTACTTAGGTTGATCAATTTGTTAGCCAGACTGATCCTTGGCATGTAGGTTACCATTTCCTAAAGTATGATGAATCAGATGATAATCCTCCCCTCAGCCCTGGCCCCCAGCACAGAAGGCTCTTTAGAATTCTAGAACACTCGTTTTTCAGAAATTGCTCAAAATTTGTAATAATTTCACCTTCTTAAGTCTATTTAATGACATGGATTGCTTTTCTCCGAAGTTTGAAATTGTGAAAAACAGCTACTTTGTGATTCTTCTTTTTTTTTTTTTTTTTTTTTTTGCTATCCTCATTGTTAGCCTCATCTTTCTGCAAATCAAAAACATGAAGAGGAAGGGACCTTAAGGGTTGTAGTTTGCTAAGAGAAGGGAACTGCTGAAAGGGGTTGAAAGAGTGAAAATAATTCTAGACACATCTTCATTTCTTCCCCCACTGCCCAATACATAAAGAATTAAAC
This sequence comes from Globicephala melas, assembly GCF_963455315.2. NCBI lineage: Eukaryota > Metazoa > Chordata > Mammalia > Artiodactyla > Delphinidae > Globicephala > Globicephala melas. The sequence goes on along the minus strand of NC_083318.1, from coordinate 115,702,607 downwards.
ACATAAACGGTCTATCCCTTTGCTTCACCCTCTTGGCTTTAAGGAAGTGCCACTCACTTTGGGATACACGTATACCTGAAAGACAGCTACTCTCCAGAAACTTTAATTCAGAAACATTCATGGTCTGCTTATTTCCACAAAAATGAAAAAAAGAAGTTAAAAATCACTACAGTGAGGATACACTAGAGTTTTATTAATCATAAATATTCTCCTGTTGTGACTTTACTTAGGGAGATAAACTCTTAAAACTTCTAAAAACATGCCCAAATTTCATTTAAAAAAAAACCACAGGAACTATTTTCTCAATACCATGGGTCTCGTCTTTTGCCTGAATTATGATGAACAGAGGAGATGCTTTACTGTTCACTAAATGATGGCCTAATAAATACCCTCTGTGGAAAGGATAGGAAAGGACATCTCTGGGCCTTGCTTCTCCCTTTATACTTGTTATCATAGTGATTTTTATCACTCTTGGACCATCATATCTCAGCTGTAGGTTATGGTAGTGTACAATATCTGTCTGTACACAATTAGTTCAATTGGTTTAATCCCATTGCTACAGAGGCCGAGGTCAAGAATTTGATTCCACTGAGTTTCTCGAGTCCACAGCCACTCCTGACCCAGTCAGATATCTTACACGTGTGTCTCATTAGTGCCCAAGAGAGCAAACCAGAGCTGATATATGAATACACCAAAGTCTACTCCCTCTGCTAGAAAATGCTCTCTAGTGCAAGCCTTACAGATGGTAGGGTTTTTTCATTTTTTCTTTATCATGATGAACAGCATATATAATGAGGAAAAAATAACTTTTCTGTAGCATACATGCTCAGAGAAAAGCTAGAGCTTAGAAAACTGCACAGAGAATATTTATTTACATGTCAGTATTTTATAGGGTGCTTTGTGGTACAGTAGGACTGGGTTAATGATCCAGGAGAAGAGTTACAGTTCCAAAACATTTGATAAATTATCAGGAGTTATAAAAAAATTACAGCTGCTGGAATCATCAGTGTACTTCCATTGTTAGTGGACTTCATCATATTAGGATGATCCAGGGTGAGCTGCACATCTTCAGTAACATGCTCTTCAGTGTTTCCTTCCAAACAGAAGGGTACCATTCGGTAAATTATATCCTCCCTGACAATAAATGTTAGCCCTATGTCCTGAAACCAGATCTCTTTTAGTTCTTCACAGGAAAATATATCTTACTCATCCCTGCTTATAAAATCGGGTCATTTAAGGTAAAGTACTAACAAAAGTATTAGATGTTTCAATTCAAAGTAACATAATTGTCAGAAAAATGCCCGGAGTTTTATGTAAAAGCCTTCTGAGTTGGCCCCCTTCTTCCCACTTGGATTGTTCAGTTTGTCTCAATACTGTAAAAAGCTTGGAATAATTGATTGTTAACATTCTGGTTTTGTTTTGTTTTGTTTTGTTTAATTTGCTAAGAGAGCATAGTATCTCTGGAGAGACAGAGTTTATGAATCTGTACTCATTCATCTTCAGATGTTCCATTTGAAAATGATTTCTCATTTCCTCGTGTTTGTCCCCAGCTAATAATTCCTTATAAAATGGAATTAGCCACCGGCATCGTTCATTAATTTCCCCTTAAGATGGTATTGGTTTGCAGACTGTAATGCTGGAAAACAGATATGTTTTTAAAAAGCAAGCTCAAAATTTCCTCTGAATTGCACTTTGGAATTTTTCTGTGACCCCTGCAGGCAAATAATCACATTAAAACAAAAGGTCTCCTTCACACATTCAGTTATAAATAGATCCATAGTATGACAGTCTTCCCGCATGCATCAGACTGACATGGAGAACTCCCTGCCTGAAGGTAAATATATATTGATATGTAGAGAGAGAGATATAGAGAGAGATATCTACATATCTATATAGAGAGAGATATAGAGAGATATATATCTACATATCTATATATATTTATATATAAAACACCTAGCCCCCCAAAACTTCTAGCCCCAAACTGTGAAAAGTCTGATTTAGCAACTCAGTTTTCCTTCTCTTCTTTTTACCTCAAACAGAATTATTTCACACTACCAGGCAGTTTTCATCTGATGCTTAGCCATTAAAGAATGGAGGAGAAAAGTTATCTTTTGCAAACAGTGAATTGCTGAAGATGAGTAAAAGCTGTTGCAGCTGTCATTCTTCTCCCCAATTTCTAATCCCTGGATTTTTTCAAAGAAAGATAACCTCCTCCCCAGCTGACAGCCTCCTTGCCTCCTTCCCAGCTGACAGCCTCCTTGCCTCCTCTCCAGCTGACAGCCTCCTTGCCTCCTTATTCTGCCCACCTCCCCCACAACACACACACACACTCCCAAGGACATCTGCTTTTACTTGCCAATTTCCCAAAGGCAAGATGTTTCCCAGTAGTTGAGTCAGATATTGGCCTTGAAGAGTCTGTCTCAGAAATTTAGGGGTGATCCATTTCACCCACAATTTAGGTCAAAATGTATATTATGTTTTAACCATTTGGGACCCGTGGATTCCAAGATTAGCTTTAGGTTTGAGGGGACCTAGGTCAAGCTCACAGAAAATCAACTTTTTAGGGTCTTTCATGTTCCATTGATGCGCCTCACTTGGTTGTCCCCAAATCCTTGTTCTTGCAAATCCTTGCAAACTTGCATCCATTATACAACTTCTAAACCTCACCTGGGTTACCAGGTGCCTTTGTTACAAAACTGATTGGGAGTACAATAATCTAATTTGTTAGGTAAAAATCAAGACCTTGAGCATAATTAAAGATATGAAACCAGAAGCAGGAATTTGGGACATCATATAAAGTCAACTCTAATAGCAACATCATATTTTAATAGCAAAATCATCAGAATATGGAAGTGAATCTGATTAATTAATATGCTCTCCCCCCAATAAAAACCTACCTTATTAATTCAAATTGTAAAAGAAATGTCAAAATTGCTTTTGTAATAGGATCTTCTTTCTTATTCAACTTTTTATTTGATAAAAATTCTTACTATGTAAGAAATAAAAAAAAAGGTCTTTCACATCCTTTTAAGTCTACTCTGCAGTTTTGTTTTGGCTTGTTTTAATATTTTTTTCATTGAGGGGTAGTATGTCAGCTATTCTGCTTGAGAATATTGAAAGGATATCTTAAAGAAAATTTTTGTATTATAAAATAATCATTGTCTCCAGTAAGTGAGCAAGAAAAAAGGCACCAACACATTTGAATATAGAGCCTCTGTTACTGGCATCAATTCATTGCTTGATCATTCCAGGGAGTCAGTCATTTACTGTAGCATATAATGAATGACCTTGGGATAGTAACTAGATTTATTATTTAATCATATATGAGTGACAATACAATAAGAATTGTAAAATGACCCAAACTGCCTCCCGATGGTCTATCTCTTTCCTGATCGCAAATTGTTCTTCTTAGGAATAGTACTGTGGGCAAAAAGTGCTGAATAGTAATCAGATGAGCTTGAAAGTACAACATATGGTAACCAGGGAGGCTTGAAAACAGAGTCAATGCAATAACAAGATTAATGCTGTGTTCGTATCAATTCTGTTTCATAGGAGCCTTTTAAGGCATCCAACACAATATCATTTCACTTTTACTGCAATTTTTAAATTTTGGTTAAAAAAGAAATGGAAATCCCAAGCCAAAAAATATGTTCTTCTTACCTTTTGGTTTGTGTCTATATATTTCCCTAGAATATTCATATAGTTCCTAAAAAATTCTTTACCTATATTTTGTCTTTCAAATGCTCTGTTTTTACCATGACACTAAATATTTCTAAGGTGTCCTTTTACATTTTTAAAGGTTTCCTTCAAACTACTGCTGATGAGTTTTGCTTTTACTATGCAAGAAAAGATGGTGGCTTGTGCTTTCCAGATTTTCCAAGAAAACAAATCAGAGGACCAGCATCTAACTACTTGGACCAGATGGAAGAATACGACAAAGTGGAAGAGATCAGCAGGTTCATAAAGATAAATGTTCTTTAATCTTAAAAAAAAAAAAAAAAGAAAAGAAAAAACCCGACAAGTCTTGTGGTTTTAACAATGAGTCAACTGGCTATGCTCATGTCCAGCAGCTATATCCTCCAGATGCTTTTTGTTTTCTTTTTGGTAGTTTGCTTCTCTAAAATCATATTCGCTTAAATGCTTTTAATGCTGAGACTACTAATCTTCTGTTATGAGCTTGGCTTCTCTCTGATTCATGGGAATTTTATGAGTATAGTTTTAAACTTGAATTTTATGATAGTTGTTAGCTTATGGCACTGTGGAAACATTCAGCACAATTATTAGTAGCAAATCAGAGTTTTATAAATAGATCTTAGAACTTTCTCTCTGAGTGCCTTTCTGTAAGGTTTAATTATTGTGAGTAAAGTCAGTTTTAATTAGAGTCACTGAAAGATGAGATAGTGAGCTTGTGAAATTTTAAAATACATATGTGTTTTGATTCTCTCCTTTACTTCCTAATAGAAGGCTTTTTTGGTTGGCTTTTTTTTTTTCATTGAAAAGAATTTAAAAGAATCAGAGTGTGACCTTGGGTTAGCAGCCCTTCGTGATTATCAAAACCGTTGATTCCTAGAGGAAATATATTTTGAAAAGGATGCTAAGTGCATCCCTTACCTCCTTCATCTCAAGAAAAGCTTACTGGTTTTCTTTAATTTGTTTAGAAAGCACAAACACAACTGCTTCTGTATTCAGGAGGTTGTGAGTGGGCTGCGCCAGCCCGTCAGCGCCCTGCATAGTGGGGATGGCTCACACCGTCTCTTCATTCTGGAAAAAGAAGGTTACGTGAAGATACTTACCCCTGAAGGAGAAATTTTCAAGGAGCCTTATTTGGACATTCACAAACTTGTTCAAAGTGGAATAAAGGTTGGCTTTTTAAATTTTATTTATCTTTGCTCTGGCTATGTTAATTTTATTTTAGTGTTCTCCTCACTAAAGGTATTTCTTTGTAATAAAAGAAATAATATAGGAGAAAATAAGGAGACAACATAAGGGAACAATAATTATGGCAACTAAATCGGGACAATGACATTAATTTTTTAATGTTATTTGGTGACTATTAAGCAGTGCAATCAGATTGATATTTTTGACATCGTTTCCCTATGTAATTTACATACTTAAAATAATTATTGGTTTTATAAAGTATTTGTTTAAATATTGTTTAACAGGCATTAGAATTGTATATCAGCATTTGCTAGCAGAAACAAAGAGGTCTTTGGGTTACTTTGGCAATTGCAAATCATTCTTTTACCGCATCTGTGTTCGAGTCTGTGTCATAAAAAATGCTACTTATACTGTAATTTCCTTGTACAATATTTTTACAGGTAAGTCAGATATTTTTATCTATAATTAGCCACCTTTATAATATATAAGCCCATCTATTGCCTTCTTTCCCACTTCTCCAATTTGAATTCTCATGTTAAAGTAATCTAGTAGGTATATAAATAAAATTATTGTCAAGTTTATTTCACAAGAGAGTAACACAGTACAGTATTAGCAGTACTAAGCTATAAGGCAAATTGTGGCATTCTAAATTAAGACATTTAACAGCTCATGACCGTTTTAGAATGAAACGAATTAAGTATGATTGGGGAAGAACTGGTTATCTTTTTCTAAACTGGAAAAAAAATCAAAGGAGGATTTATACTCTGCTACTCATATCGAAATAAGCTCCTCTTTGCTTTGTTAAGCTCTATTCAAAGGTAAGAACATCAAAACCAGCAGAAACAAATCAGAAAAAAGTATAAATATATTCGATGTCTATCTATTCAATATCTACTACATGAAATAATTAGGGTGACTCAGTTAGATCACAGAGAATACCTATTGTTTGGACCACCCAGCCTCCAGGCCATGTTGTGACAGCATCACCAAGACATACTGCGTAAGAGAAGTATTTTATGGTACTTGTGGTCCTTTAAGGAAAAGGACTTTGGCACCAAGACACAGATCATTTGGAAAAGCTGTTTAAATCAGTAGTTTCCACTTTCTCCCAATAAAATTTTTTATTACACTTCACAGCAAATATTCCAAAGTCTCTTAAAATAAAGCATTAGTGTTTTGCACATCAGAGTTCAATAAATACATTCTGAAATGTGTTCTGATAACTCATTGCAAGTGGTACCTCATGAGGAAGGAATAAAGATGCAGCAGCAAGTGCATTACTCACTGCAAGTGTTTTACTTACCTTGAAAGTTAAACATGCTCTCTATAAAATAAAAAATTGGGGAAAGTAAAGTATTTTAAAAATCATCACCTATAATCCCATCAGTTAAAGAATATCACTATTAACATTTTGATATACTTTCTTCCAGTTTTTATATTAAAATTAAATGAATTTTTCCTGACTACAAAAGGAACACAGGTCCATATTAATAAATGTGGAAACAGAAGAACATGTTTTCTTATAGCTTTTTTCCTAAGAAGTGTTAAAATAAAATTGAAATCAAACCATATATACATCTTTTTAGCCTTCTTTCTTCACCTAACAGTATGTCATGGATATGTTACCAGATTTGGAAACTTTTCTCAAAAACTTAGTTTTTTTGAGTGTTCCATTTCCTTATTATGAGATATTTAGGAAGACCCCCAGTATTTTCCTTTTATCATTGTAAATAATGTTATCTATCATTCTTGTATATATTATTTAACCTGATCATGGATGATTTCTTTAAAATTCACGATAAAAAGAGCATTACTGAGTTGAAGGACATATGCCACAATGCACATTGCCAATTTGCTCTAAAATTTAATATATCTTTGGGTATTTGAGAGAATAATACATAGTTTTCAAATACTATTTTACTTAAAATGTTGGTATGAAAAATCTGTGTATGATAAAATGTAGGTGAAAGAAATGGGCTCAGAATACTTGAAAATTTTGTTGTAAGAAGGAAAAAACTGATGTTCTTGTTTCTACTTCAATTTAACTGCCTAAAGAATGCCCTGCTTCTAATTAGAGTTACTTCAGACGCCCTCTTCATTTACACCCATTCATTGGAATATGAATGAAAGTGTATCTTCTCTGACTTTGAGACATCTCATCATGCAGGAAAATTATACAAACTCGGTTATGACAGTGCCATGATTCTGCAGTATGTTCTGCAGGCCTCTAGGAATTCTGCAGAACCCTTTTTGGCCTTCCTTTCCTAGGAGAGCTGCAGGGCTCCTGGGGCTTAAAATAAACTTCGAAATCCATTCTTCTCCATATGTATTGATAGAATACATATTTCTACATTAAAGACATATTTCAAAGTGCATATTTTGGATTCCCTTAGTATTTGGCACTAGTGATATCAATAAGATAGGAATCTATCACATGGATATTTGAGTGTATACTGATAAGGGAGTAACAAGACCACATCCTTATCGCTTCGAGTAGCTTATACAACAACTGGCCTTTATCTCAGTCTCGAAGGAACTCCTGTCACAAGTCACAGATTGGAAGTGTTAGAAGTGGCTACTGTTGGTTTGATGGGGCGGATGCCAACACATTCATGAGTTGATTAGGATTATGCCATTGACTTTTGTGGTATGCCCCTCAGAGACTTCTGAAGTGAAAACATTATCACAGTTACTTCACAGTCATTTTTCAGGCTTCTTGATATGTGAATAGTTAGTTGTTCATGTTAGTGTACAGTTAGTGTATTCTGTGTTCGTCAGTGATCATTTTGCATTAATAATGCAAATATGAATTTTCATAAATTATTATGCATATCACTTCTCTAGTCTTTTAGTTTTAAAAATCCTAAGAGAGGGAATAAAGCTGTTTTAACAGACCAAAGTATTGATTGCAATTTTCAAATCACAGAATTAATAATGTATATGAAACCCAACCTTGGTATGTTTGAAATAAATACAGGACAAACCACAGTGATGATCTCCCCATGATATTAAGTAATGACCAGTATGAGTATATTAAATCAGACATAAAGAGGAACTCTTGATTATAAGAGTTTCTAAAAGCTAGTGCTGGCTATAGGGAATTTGGAATTCCTTTTCTGCTAATTGTCAATTAAGAATTGACAGGGATATCTGTCACCTGGTTAAGGACGGGCCTTTTTGTGGCAAAAAGCTAGACTTAGTTGATCTCCTTCAATCTCTATCAGCCCTGATTCTGATACCACCAGCAAAGAGCCAGTCATTTGGGGAACTTGGAAAACTCCTCCCTAAATGGGTCCTGACTGAAGCTAAAAATATGGCATCTGGTTTTTATCTAACACCCTGATTGTAGGAGATTTCAGTACCCTGTGAGTGTAACTAAGTTTCACCGAGCAAAAGTTAGGTGCAAAAGTGCAAAGCACCCGCTAAAGAATTGACTTCTTTCTGCTAAAGGAAATAAATTATGGAGTTGGATTAATGGAGTAAACTCCGTGCCATATGAATTTAAACTGCCATTTAGGAAGAGGTGATTCCCTTCACAACAGCTCAAATCCTAGAAGACTGAGCTTGGTGAAATTGCCAAGAGTAAGTCAAAAATAGGTTCGAAAACTAGATAGTGGTTTGCTAGATCTTTGGTGCTAGTGCACTGTACAAGCTGACCACTCATACTGATGCTATGAAGAATGGCTCGAGTGTCCAACTGGTGAGCAAACTTTAAAATCTTCATTTTGTGTGTCTAGTGTCGGGGGGAGGGCTTCTACCTTGTCTGTTGTTGATATTGTTTTTCCCAAAGAGGGAAATTCCAGGATCCTGGTGATTTGAAATCTTTAAATTGAGCTTCTATCTGAATTACTAGTCAAAACTTCTGGAAGTACTAGAACCAGCCTCATCTACTTGAAGTCCTTGAGGAGGATAGACCAGTGGTTTCCAAAAATGGCTGCAGAGTAGAACCGCCTGGGAGCTTTAGAAAATTCTGCTGCCCAAATTAAATCAGAATATCTAGAGCTAGGACTCGGGCATTGATACATTTTTAAAGCGTTTACAGGTAATTTCAGAAGCACTGGTCTAGACTGAGCCAGACCCCCGGATCAGTTGAATAAGGAATGAGACACATTTTCTCTGCCCATCCGGGGCCAAGTCATATTATTGAAATGACCACTGAGAGCAAATGGTTGGACACCAGTTGTCATTGTCCTGTACCTTCTGTCATTTACCTGACCTACACATATTACTTGTCCACTCTGAGTGAGGAGATGAGTAGTTAACTCTGTCAGCATTGTAAGATTCTTGATAGAAAGTTTCGGAAAATGACACTTAAAAATCTCAACAGTTGGGCTTCCCTGGTGGCGCAGTGGTTGAGAGTCCGCCTGCCGATGCAGGGGACGCGGGTTCATGCCCTGGTCCGGGAAGATCCCACATGACGCGGAGTGGCTGGGCCCATGAGCCATGGCCGCTGAGCCTGCGCTGCTCCGCGACGGGAGAGGCCACAGCAGTGAGAGGCCCGCATACCGCAAAAAAGAAAAGAAAAAAAAACCTCAACAATTCATTCTAATTGGACAATTGCTTTACCTATTACGTTTTCCTATTTTTGTTCCTTTTGGGAATATGGTATTCAGCTAGTTGGCAAATTGTTCTCATTCCTGTTCCTAAACTATGTAGTTTGCTATTATATCTGAAAACGCTTGTTACGCCAGAAGTTACTCTAGTCTAATCTTACCAAACTTCCCCTGACCACCAAGGATCTGAAAGTCAGCCTTAGCTTTGCATGTGTGTGGCAGTTAAGACAAGCCTGCGCCTGTCACCTACAGGGTGGACCCCCAGGGAATCCGACACACACCGTTCTCTGCACCCCAGTTCTCAGGGGCAGTCAGAGGACCAAGAGGCTCGCACCCGCAGCAGACAGAGAGCTAAGACTTGTCGATCATTGGAACAAGTGTGCCTGGGCTCCTGTCCCTCTCTATCTACTTGGGTCCTCATTTCAAAAGATGCTTTTCGAAGCAGTCCTTTTACCGCGGGAGGAGAGGACGTAAGGCTGAAAGCTGCTGTTGTCCGGCTGGCTGAGCCCATTGACACTGGGGCTCTTGAGAGACAGTGACCCAGGTGCCCAGGAGCCACAAGAGCATGTGGAGGAGGACGCAGTGTGTGCCGGGGCAGGACCCGGCCGGGCAGCCTCTGATTTCACATGCTTGCAAATCACATGCATACTTAATGAGCAGCGAAAGTTTAGTGAAATCCATTGCTCATCATCCCATTGGGATTGATGTCCTACTTTTCTGAAGTTTGTCAGAGACCCTTCCTTTTACATCTTCCTCTGTCTTTAACTGGTGATCTTATGGCAGCCCATGCAATGTTAGCGTATTTTTTTTTCAAGTGAAATGAGTCAGAACATAAATGAGAAGCAATTTACTTTTCAAAACTGTTGTTGGAAACATAGCACGCATGTGTGCACACACGTACACATGTATGTGGCAGTGATTGGGTCCCATATCAAATGCTTCCTCAGGAAAATTGTTAGAACTCTGCTTTAAAGCATGCTTCACGTTGAAAGAAAGTGTGTGTTCGGTTGAAAGAAAACAGCAATATATTTAGTATATTTGATAAATATTGCAATACAATAGAAGAGTCACCATTCTGGAATTTTTTGTATATGTGACATTTTTAAAGTTTGTGACCTATCAAACTACTGCATTAGAATTTATTAAATCTCATCTGAAAGACAATTGCTCTAGTGGTAGAAATAACCATTAGATAAATTCATTCTAAAAGTGGTAGAAAGTTAATTGAAGAGTCTTTCCTCAGATAAAAACTTTTAAATGCCTTATTTTGGGGGTAGTTTAAAATTCTGGTTCCAAACCATTAAAATATAGATCCGCAAGTAAAATTTTTTACTGTGTTTTTTTTAATATATATATCAAGGTAGTAATGATGTGGCATTAAACCCAACTTTATTTTATTGAGTGTTGCTGACCCTACATCAGAATGCCCTGTACTCTGAGATAAATGTTGTTTTCAATTTTTACATAAGTCTAATCTCATTTTAAATCTAATACAAAAGTCCACAGAGAAATAATTTTTTTGTCCCTTGGTCATGTGAAATAATCTCAGTGTAATTTCATTTGGTTAAGTTAATTTCATTTCTGGTGCTCTTACTTTTTTATTTTGGCATTTGCAATTCTACTGATAAAGCATTTTAATAAATGTCAATGGACATAGATATGGTGTATGCCAGTATAAACTGGTTTAATCTATAAAGTACTCTCCAGCATGCATCATGTTTTTTTTACTGAAGTCGAAACTGCAGTAAGCAGGGTCCCTCCAGTTGAGTAAAGAAAGACCTGCTTTCTCCTACATTTTAGGTCCTGTAACTCACAGCTGAGGTGAGGAAAGCTTTTACATGAATGTCTTTATATTTATCTAAGACTTGAAGGGCAAAGGAAATAGAGCCTATAAATCTCAGAAGTCCTATGGTAATCATTTAAAACAAGTGAAAAACCAAGAAATCTGCACCCTAGAGAAGGTCACTGCCATCTTTCAAAAGCATCTGTCTGGACGTGGCAGCCACCACCTCTCTGTATCTGACTAGAAAGAGAACAGAGAAGGGCTGCTGGTGATATCAGTTGGCACGACTTTCCAGTGGCTCTATTATCTAATGAAAAGGAAATCACAGGTGTCCCAAAACTGCCTCTAAGTAGTAGAAGGTAGCACAGTACTCCCTTTTAGAGACAGTCAATAGCTTTTCTTTCCCAGTACTAAAGAGAGTCTTCAAGCCAGCCATGTTGTTAGCAAGAATACAGTAAGTCCCCTACGTACGAACGAGTCCTGTTCCGAGAGCACGTTCATTAAGTCCAATTTGTTCTTAAGTCCAACAGAGTTAGCCTAGGTACCCAAATAACACAATCGGCTCTATATACTGTACTGTAATTGGTTTATAATACTTTTCACACAAACAACACGTAAAAAAACAAACACAAAAAATAAAGAAAACATTTTTAATCTTACAATACAATACCTTGAAAAGTACAGTAGTACAGTACAACAGCTGGTATACAGGGGCTGACATCAAGTAAACAGGCAAGAAGAGTTACTGACTGGAGGAGGGAGAGGAGGTGGGAGATGGTAGAGCTGAAGCATCGTCAGCAGTAGGAGACGGAGGGCAAGCTGCAATTTCACTCACACCTGACGTTGATGGAATGCATGTTCGCATCTTTCAAAATTCGCAACTTGAAGGTTCATATGTAGGGGACTTACTGTACTCTAGTCTTCTCTCTTACTAATCATAACCACCATTCTTTTAAGCACTTACTTTGCTAAGCCATTCCATAGAGTACCTCTGTAATCCTTCTGGTAACCCTGTGAGGCAGGTATGCATATCCCATTTCACAGATGAAGAGACTGAGACCCAGAAGTTAAGGAAACTGCCCAAGAGAACAGCACAGCGCCAGTAGCAGAGCCAGATTTGCAAGGCAGTTGTCGGACGCCATTCTGTCAACCACGGTGCTGTGCTACACTGTGCTTTTGATCAGCAGTCACTGCACAGGAGAGAAGACTGGGTAGCACGTTTAAGAAGCAGAGATGGGTGACGGTTGGTGTAGACATGCTCAGTGCTGCTCGTCCTGGCTCGCAGGACAGTGGGGAGGCTGAGGGCCTAGGTCTAATGTCAGGCATACAGACTTGGGTGCTAGTCACTGCATTCATACCACGTGCTGGTTGTTTGACTCTGGACAAGTTATTTAACCTCTAGGCTTGGTTTCTTCATCTGTAGTATAGAGGTGACAAAAGGTTGCACCTACGACTTTACGTGTACAATCTCACATGAATCCGAAGTACTTTGTAAGCATTAGCTGTTATCATCATCTATTACACTAACATGAAAAGAAGAGGAAGGAAAGGAAAAGGTGCCCAGCCCTCAGAATGACTTACAAGCTCCTGTGGCCACAGTTAACTAGACTCTGTAGTATTTAACAGTCCCCCCTCGTATGGGATTGGATGACAATTTATGGAAATTCCATGATAGTGTTAGTGTTTGCACCAAAATTCTATGGCAGTCTTATGGGAGCAAAGTTATACCGACGTGTGTCTGTGGGTTTACTTCCATGCAAAAAGATAAACCTAGAATATTTTTTTTATCAAAATGTATAACTGGAGGAAGAGAACATCTTCATTTTTAGATCATCACCTCTTGGCATTAGGTGTAGGGCATTGCCACCTACCTCATTATGCAAAACGCCCCAGGTCTGGAGTTTCTCAGAGCACATGCCTGACGATGATTAAGCACAAAGCAGCTGACCCATGAGCACGGCAGCAAAAGCTTCCTCAGCATTTCCTTGCTTTCAGAGTAGTTTTTCTCAACCTGGATATTATAGTAATGTAGGTCTTTTTGTGTGTTTATTTTGGAACATGGTTTGTGTCCCTCTGCCATAGAGCTAATAAATTGTAGGATTTGCAAAGGAAATATACGGAGACTGAAAACTAAGAAAGCACATATTTTTGCCCACCAGCAACAATCGCTCAGAGCACAGATTTAGAATCTCAGGATCTGGGAGGGGAGCAATTGGGCAAAGTTGCTCTGAAATTAACATGTAATGTCATGATACAAAGAGTGTATTACTCAACAAAATATTTTTGTAAAAGAAGCAGATGAGGTCAGGGAAGACAGAAGTTTAAAGGAAGGTTTCAGAATTAAACAACATAACAGACATCAGTTAATTTATCATGAAATGTGCTAGAGGTCAGGTGTGAGAATATATACATGAAATGATCTCAGCTACCTCCCTCTCAGACCCCAGGCTGCAGTAGACCCTTTTCCTATCACATCAACTCAGTAGTTTACAGAAAGCTTCCTAAATCTGTAAGCACGTTTGCTCCTTGATTTGTCTTCTTACCTAAGACCAATTTTGGGAGTTTGTTTACGTAGCATTTGCCTTTTAACAGACTTCTTTCATCTTTACATTTCTATACTAAATATATAGAGAGATTTATGTATATAATATATAATACTTATGGAAAATAAATATGTACATAAATATGTTATCAATTACTATAATCCATTTTAATTTATTTGTTGGTAGTATTCGCCAATTGACGTTTAGTTTTGTTTTGTTTTGTTTTTAAAGTCTGAAAGTCTGCAATTATGTTGAACTATCCTAATATCAAAGTGGCCAGAACTGAGGACATTTTGAAAAACGGGGTCACTGTCTAGAAATTAAATCATCTTTGGAAAGCTATTTATTGAGACCATTCTGTAATGTGTTATAATGAGAAAAGTTCGAGAACATCTTTTTCTAAATCATGTCATTTTCTATCCCAGCTTGTCTTTGTGATACTAGGTGACAGTACGTATGGCCACAGTGGCTTTTGGGAATTACCATCCAAAAGGAGTAAAATTTGACTCTTTTTCCTAGTGAATTTTCATTTTACTCTATCTGGGCATGTTGTATACAACTAACTTTAAATTCATCCATTTACTCATTTTAAAATGTTGTGCAGTTCCACAGGCCTAAATTTCAAATCACAGAAAATCTGTAAAAAATAATTATTTGTTTAAGACAAAAAATATGAGCTAATTATTCTATCATACATATATGTAGTAGCACAAAAACAGAAAAAAAAACCATCAATAAATTTGATCTAAACTAATACCATGATTGCTTGCGGTTGACATTATATTTAATCTGCTTGTACAACTGAACCCAATAAGCTGAAACTAATATGAAAATAAAGCATGATGACAAAGGATCTTAAAGGTTTATATATTGTCACAAAATTCTTGAGAAAAGAATATTCCTTCCAAATATTCAAATATTGAACATTCTGGCTTTCTCTTTAAAAGTAACTAAATTCTGTACTTTAAGAAAAAAATTCTAATAAGCTGTTTCCAAACCAACCTCTTATCCTAAAGTACCTTTGATCCAAATGGATCACACAGTTAAATAAAATGACATCTGTCCTCAGGCTATTTCTAGATAGGGAAAACACATCTGTTCTAAAAACTCTTAGCCAACAGTTTGAAACTGTTCAGAAGAATTCCTTAAAAAAAGAAAAGACTATGTACAGAGAGCAAAGAGAAGATGCTTGAGGTTGGAAAAAATTAGGACAGCACTAACCCTTAAGAGGATAAAAAGATAACCCAATGTAATTCCCATTAAATTCTTAGCCTTTCTATGAAAGATTTGGTGATGAGATTCCCACAGTGCAAACATCTTTGTGGATGGATGTGAACACACCTGTTCAGGAAAAGGGAAACAAAACTTGAACTGACTCCCTTCCCACACAGGTCACCAAACATCTGTCATAAGTTATCAATTACTAGCCTAGACTGGACTCAAGCCTGTGACCTGAGGTTGAAAAAGCCACGTAGCTCATTCTGTCTCTTACCTAGTCTGTGGTTTTACCCTGTACCACTGGTAAAGCTTCTGTTTAAATCTCCAGGGGTTTGGAAGACCAGGTTGACCCCGTGACATTCATAATGTATTTACTCCCAGGGTTTCCACGCACACCACCCTGGGGCTGATCTTAGTTAGGATTGTGTGACTTGCAGTAATGTAGGCAGCTCCAAAAAGATTTACCCAATAGTTGACATAGTTCTTTAATTGCATAAGTTCCTTAATTGCAACCTAAAGACAATGTCTTCTTGTCCAAGGAAGGTTGTGTGTGTGTGCGCGCGTGTGTGTGTGTGTATTTTAAGATTTTGACTTTGATTAAATGTCAATACATATAAAACTTCTGCATAAAAGCAGAGAAACGAAACAAAGAAAGAAAACCAAAAAAGGCTTATGGGCATGACTAACTAGGTGAGCTTCTTCCCTTGTAATTATTAAAACTTTGGGCGACAGCATCAAATTGTCAATGCTTTTGATCCCTCCTGTGTCTCTTTCCTGTAATATCCCACCTCAGTTGGGTACATGTGAGAACTAATCTCTGAGTGGCTATGGCGCTCATCCACGGAGTTTGCCAGTGGTTGTGTGATTTGGAGCAATCTGCTTAACCTTCTGTGATTCTCTACGTCCTCATCTTCGAAATCAGAGGACTAGGCTAAATGATACCTTAGGTCTTTTCTAGCTCTAAAATTCTGTGAAATAGAAAGCAGTGTAAGTCTCCAACATTTTCCAAGAAAATTATGGTAAAGAGAAGTGGTCAGTGTGGCTCCGACATTGGCAACTCCACCATTGCCCAGGCTCAGAGAGCATGGGGCTCACTTTGCTTTATTCTGATTTTTTGCCTTTGCACTGATATAGAAACACAGGCAGTGTCTCCCAGTGCAGAGCCCACCGGGCACCCTACCACACTGACAGATAGGTGCACTCACCTTTCCGGAAGGTCACCATCACTCCAGTTAATTTTTAAAAGCTGCATAACTCAGCATGAAGTGAGACTTCAGGTTTCAGTTAATGGAAGCATGATGTCTTTAATGTGTAGGAATAATAGGGTGGTAAGTTTTCAAACCTGGGTTCGAAGGTAAAGATACACCATGACCTTGAAGTGAGCAGTACTTGGTGTGCTGGGGAGGACACACTATGGAGCTGAGTGACAGAAGAGGAGAGTCCTCATAGGAGATAAGATTGCAGAGCACCTATGTAGTGCTGGCAGGGTGGAAGGTGTGCATCAGATAATGCAGGGTCTCACATGCTCTCCTAAGGTCTTTGGCTTTTCCTGTGAGTGAAAGGGGGAATCACTGGAGGATTTTGAACAGAAGACTGACACGGTCTGACTTAAGCCTTTTTTTATATATATATAAATTTATTTATTTTTGGCTGCGTTGGGTCTTCGTTGCTGTGCGCGGTCTTTCTCTAGCTGCAACGAGCAGTGGCCATTCTTTGTTGCGGTGCGCGGGCCTCTCATTGGTGGTGCAGTGGTTAAGAATCCGCCTGCCAATGCAGGGGACACGGGTTCAAGCCCTGGTCCGGGAAAATCCCACATTGCCGCGGAGCAACTAAGCCCATGCGCCACAACTACTGAGCCTGCGCTCTGGAGCCCACGAGCCACAACTCCTGAGCCTGTGAGCCACAGCTACTGAAGCCCGCGCGCCTAGAGCCCATGCTCCGCAACAAGAGAAGCTGCCGCAATGGCTTAAGCCTTTTTAAACAAGATCAATAGCAGTGGTGTAGAGATAGCCGGCGAGGCAGGGCAGGAGTGGAAGGAGGGACACAGGGAAGAATATCGACTCCTGGTACTAGTTCTGCTCTGAAAGTGCCTTGTGCCAACGGGCAAGTCATTGACCACTTGAGCCTCGATTTTTCTCTGTAAAGGAGCGAATCAGTAATAGCTGAGCTTCCTTTCATTTCCAACTTTCAGTGCATCAACACTTGGAGAAATATTTAGACATTTACCCTATTAAAGGTAAGCATTTTTACACATGGTGTTTACCGAATGTATACCTTCTTTCCCATAGTTTTAAAGTGCAGATTTTAAAATTCAATACCTTAACAACATAGGACATTTAATTGGTTCCGGTGAAAGGTTGTGAATTACAGGAAAATATCAGTTATGGTATTTTATATAAAGAAGAGGGCTCACTCTATACCAGTCGTAAATGTTAATTCATGAAAATGGTAACCACAACTAAAGACTATCTGTGTACTCACACACACGTTCCTCCTCAGGAAATGTACATTTACATAGAGGAAGGGGGTCAGGTGATTATTTTTTAAAAGGGTAATTATAATTGGATTTAGTGTATAAGAGGCCAAAATCCAGGTATCCTTAAGTCAGAGAATATTAAAATAATGATGGAATACAAAACTATGGCCTTCTAATAAGGAGGATACACAAATATTATTGTAGGGAATTTCTAACTATTTAAATTATAAAATAATTACCTAAAAAATAAAAATAAAATAATGACTTGACTTCTAAAATATCCATAATTCACTCTCCAAAGTAGAATATTCCCACATATAGTCAGTGAGTTTCTTTTTTGTTTATGCCAATGGAACCTTATTTAACTAATCAGTCTTTCGTGCTGTAAATTAAGATGGCAAAAAACAAAACAAACTGGCTCCTTTTCTACCTGCGTGTGAATCTACAAAAGTTAATTTGGTTGTGCACAGAGTAACTAGATGTGAAAAACTGAAAAGGGAAAGAGGGTACGCTCCATCATTTTACTTGCACGTGTAAGGATTTCAGTGCTCTGTGTTTTCCTTGAACGAAATCCCATGGTGCCAATTAACCTAACGTATTCAAAAACAATTCTCTATTTAGAAAGAATAATTTTCATTGTGGGTGTTCCTTGAAATCGTATGCCTCATCCCCTGTTATTACCAAGATGTGTGCTGGGCGATTCAAAGTACCAGCTTCACTTCCACGCACTGCATAGATTAGAGCTGTATCCCACACACAGTGTCAGATAATCTGTTTTGATTTTGTCCAATGCACACATATTTTCACCTTTAGTAATTTTTTTAATGTGGAAAAGCCCTCTCTACCTAATATTAAACCAAATATTTCATGTCAAAATTATCAAAAACACTCAAAACAGGAGATTTGGTTTAATCGGGAAATCGCTTTTTCTTGCAAAAACTTTGCAATAAGTCAACTTTCCTGGCTTGGTTTAAATAGCATCTTCATTTTTCTTTGAAATAATGTGAATACATTTTTCCTCCAGTGTGAGACAAAACTGGACTAGAAAAGACTGAAAAGGATTTAACTAACTTGGTAAATACATTCTCCATTTTATTAGGCTGTGTTGTCTATTTGGATTTCTGGAGTATTTATTTTAAACCTAATAAATCAATTAACCAGTATTCATTCTAAGATTTAATTTGGTGAATAGAATATATGTGCTTTTCATCAGGGCACACATCATTTTTAAGTCTGAAACCACCACACACAAAGGATTTAATTCCGACAGACATTTGTTCTCAGCATAAATACTTTAGGGCCAATAGTTGTCCCCACTTAATCATGCTTCTTAAAAGTGAATTCCAGAAGACTTGAGGCCCCAAATGACCCCTGGTAAGGTGAGTTGTCAGTAAATTACTTTTATGATGTGCCCTAGGGAAGCAAGTCTGCTAGAAACTTGGTAGGGAGCTGGCCCCCTCTTGCCTGTAGGGGGATGACCTTTAACTTTATCTAACCTTTGCATTTCTAATTCTAAATTTCTAGGAGGCATTTAGTCACATTGTTGGATATCTTATGAAAAGGGAGGCCTCTCCTGTGCCCATAAGATAGTGTTAACCACACATTTGTTGCTAAACTTCCCAATGAAGCATGCCAGGACGCTTTTTTATTTCTACAATTGACTTTTAAATACCAAACATTTAATGAGTTGAAATATAAATGAGTTCAAAACGGACTCATAGTTAAATTATGACTGCCTTGGGTGACATTTGGGGAACACTGCAGAAAATTTAATCCCTGTAATTTTGCTAATTTGAATTTATCGTGGCACTTGAAAATTTATAAGAGCCATTAAGGATGATTGAAGATATTGCATCAGAATACATTTTTTTTCACGATATATTTAGTTATTGAAAACAAGTCTTGTCGATTTTTGTGTTGTCTCCATTATGAGAAAGTTTTTATTGTGCTTTGGGAGGATAATTACATCAAAATTATCAAATGGAGGAATTTAGATTCAGTTTTAGATGAAAAAATATATACCCTTCTTTGGCTGTCTTATACTGAAAACATTGGAAAATAATGCTCATTTACAGGATATAAAATACAAAGTGATCATTAATTTCTTGTTAATGATCAGGGCTTAAGTTAGGTAGACCCAGATGTCTATGTTTTAGTTCCATGAATGTCTAATTTTTCTTCTTTTCCCATTAGTTTTGGATGACATTGAAGAGACCAGTATTTTTAATTCTTTCCTAAAGCAAAGTACTTCATTGCTCAGTTTTATTGTTTATAAGTGTGTTATACATACATGTAAGTATGTATGTATATACATACATGCATATATAATAGAACACTGTGTGGCTGAATGAAATATTGCTAAAGATAAGCTTCTTCCAAAAAATTATACACCTAATTTTTAATCAGACAATGTTTAGGTATTTAAATACATAGACTAAATGTAGAATATTTCTATAATCTCTCTGACTTACATGTCAGATTGTAACATAAGCAAAGCCAAGTGGTCTAAGCTTTGCATGTGATGCCAGCCCTTTGAGGAGTTCAGCGATATGCAGTCATAGAAGCAATTAGTGTAACTTCAGTAGTTTTTTAGTGGGGAAGGAAAGAGATCAGCAAATTCTTTCCCGTAAACCAAAGGTTCTGGCTCAAGAGCATATATAAACAAGATGTAAGTTTTAAATATAGTTTAAATGCCACCCAGGAGAAAAATTCAGCGGTAAAGAAGTTGTCAAGAGACAGGGAGCAATCTTTAAATGGTGAAGAAAATATTAAACTGGTGACAATACTTTAGGAATACATAGGCACGTGCTTCCAAACACTTCAGCCCAGAAGGTCCTCTTCCTCCTACCCCACCCCAGTTGTTTATCTTTGGATGTGGAAGGAGTAGCAACAGTAAAGTAACAGTCAAGCAGGATATAGATGTAACTTGTTGATAACCCTAAGAAGAGTTTAGCTGAGAAAATGACCATCAAACTCACAATTTTGAAATGAATTTGGAAGCAATAGTTAGAATACAATACATGGCACATTATGACACTAAAATTCAAACTATCTTAGGCTATTTGCTCGTTTTAATCCTACCAAAAGCATTTGTTTGTCATCATGTATGCTCCTACTGAGATATGGCCGGGCATTTTTTTCTTTGTGTGTGTGCTTGTTTTTGTTTTTTGTCAAAAATTCTGCGCGAAGTATCTTGACGGTTTTGACCGTTACAGCCTGGTCTGCTTTATTTTTGCCTGGAGACTTGCTGTTCGATTACCATTGAACATGGACCAGAAGACACATTCATGTGTTAGGTACTGAACAGGGCCCATCTCTGGAACCCGACCAAAAAACACAGGACCTGGTGTGTGGAAGGTAATTCCGCAAAGGAAAATCAGAGTGCTCTGACCAAAAGGACTGGATGCTGGGCGGGAAAAGCAATAGAGATCTGAGAAACTCAAGTTAACAGGGGAGAGGAAACAGAAAAAATTACCTGGTACGTGCTATAACGAAAGTCTGAGCTGAGTATGGGAGATCCTCCATCCATCTGAGGATGGTGGCCCCTCACGGAAGGAATGACTCTTTAAGGGTATGGGCAGGAAAGAGGGCTGAGGCTTTCATGCAGGAAACATCGTGAAAGGATTGAGATGGGGCTAGACATGTAAACTGAGGCAAGAGACAGCCCCCATAAAGGGTCTTGTATACTCAGGGATTCTGAGTTTCTTCCTAGAGTAGACAGCAAGGACAGTTCTGGCCAGCCCCCAGTGATGTATTAGGCTCTCGTGTAACCGGCTGCCTTCCTTAGGCTGCTGTGACTGCCCTACTTCCCCTTGTAGGGGATCTGGGAGCTTCTCCTTTTCCTGGAGGGCAAGGCAGCTCAAGAACTGAATCTAGAAAGAACTTAAAAATGAATGCAAAGGGAGAAGATTCTAGGGAAAACAAACTCAATTCAAATGGGCTTAATCAAAAAACAAAGCGAAACAAAACAACTCCTGGCTTTGCTTTCCCCTGTGTTAGCTTCATTCTTTGCCAGGCTTTCTTCCTGTGGCACAGATTGTGGTAGTTCCAGGCTCACGTGCTTCCAGTTTAGCAAATCCAGGGGAACAAGAGCTGCTTTCCCATAAGAGTTCCATCAGAAGTTCCCTAAATGATGCTCCAGTCTTAGGACCTACACCCACCCTGGGGTGAGTCATGTGCTACCATGGTTGGCCTGGCCTGGGGTCATGTGCCCGTCTCTGGAGCCAGGGGCAGAGATCAGGACAGTCCAAAGCACTACGCCCCAAGTGTGGAAGGGGTAATACCCCAAAGGAAAATCGGAGTATTGTTACCAGAGGAGGAGGGAGTGGATTCTGGGCTGTCTACACAACAGACATCCACTACTCATTGGGCAGAGAAGGCTACTGTGAATCAGAGTCCAGGCTTCTAATATTCAATCCTGCCTTCCTTCCTCCCCATGCTTCTGATTACTGGGCTTACCTCTGGGTCATATTTCAAGGACATTCAAGGGTTGTAAAGCAGCCCAACTAAAGCGTTCTGTTGGTACAAGATACCTAAGTAGGTGGTATTTTCTTTTTGTTCACATAATACTAGTTTCTTGCTTATGTCTATGGTTATTTTTAAGACATGTCGATCAAGATACCTTGGTTCGATATACCAATAAAATATGCATCAGGAAGCATTGCTAAATCAGCAGAAACAATGAGGCCAAAAAGACTGACTTAATAGCTTTTAAATCACAGAAAATGACCCATCTGCAAAACAGGGTAGCTGAGGCCCCATAAGAAACACAGCTATACAACCCACGGTCCTGTCCTTATTTTGAAAGGCTTTTGTGAAATTTCTATTTCAGTTTCATCCATTAATCATATTTATTAGTGAGTCACTGTAGAGTTTGCATCCAAGCCTGCAAGAATTCCAGAAGCGTGTAGGGAACTGCCTTCAAAATGCTTAAATAGAGAATATGAAACATTTGATGATAATGTTTTGTATTTTGGCAACATGTAATTTTGGAATATTTTGCACCCTATGGCTCTAAAGTTCACGTTTTCTTTCCAATGATGTTGAGCTCATTTTGTGCAATTTAATTAATTTTGGTAAACAAGTATGACATGTTTTAATTTGTCTTTAGTCATAATGGTGTGATTAATGTGCTGTAGACTACTTAAAGAGTAATATTGTCATTCCCTTTTTTATACTCTGAATATTCTCATGAGTCTGTTCGTTTGCCTTTGCTAGGTATTTAATAAGCACATTAAAATCTGTTCTTGTTTACTCACTTAAATGAAAGCAAGAGAAAGTTCGAAAAACACAAATCCTGACTACCCAAGAATGTGCATAGTTTTATCTCTAACATTAGGAAAATCTTTAAATTAGTTATTTGTTTTCTTATTGAAAGCCTTTGTCACATCTAAACATGTTCTTCAAATTAATGCTAACTACATGCAATAAGCATTCAAAAATTAAAAGTTAATTTCTTTTTAATGGAAAAAAACTAGTTTATGTCTTATATATCTGAATTTTAAATAGGAATAGTATTACATAAGTATATGACAGACTTTTCTCTGCCTAAAAACATGCCTATGCACTCATTATCCCTCACTAAAAAAATTAACTTGTTTTCCTTAGCATATATTATACCATTGTCTGTCATATCCATGCTTTCTAAAACCAGTGTTTAATTTGCTTATGTAGAAAGTGGCAATGACTTGACCCTTCTGCTTTATTTCATCACCCTGACCCCTTGTCAGACTTTTCATTCTGCCATTTGATTATGTCAAATGATTGGGAAGGTATTTTTCTTTGAAACTGGCTTTTCACCCATGGAAGGTTCAGGTGGAATCCAGCTAGAGGACTGTTACCCAGAGATGGTAATAAAGCTACCTACTGTTTGATCCAAAGGGCGACAGAGTTGTGGAATTCAGCTCAAAGGAATAATCTGTTTTTCGAAGTTCTCTGTGTAGGAACTTACTGAATGTTTTCCCTGTGTTTTATGGATCTGCAAAAATAACATGGCTCTGCTCCACATGGGGGAGATGGCTGTAGGTGTGTCATCCATTCATTGACCGATTCATTCATCGAGTTAATGTTTATTGGATTTCTTCTATTTGAGCCAGGGGAACTGGGGAAAGTCCAGAAATTCTGTCTTTATATGTTGATGCAATACAATGAATTGATTGTAAATATGAAGATAGAGATTTATAGAATTAGAAGGAGAGAAAGATGGAGGAAATGAGGGCCTTTGGATTTGCATTCCGGGGTTACTTTCGAAGCAAGTTCAACCATCTCCCTATTTACTTGTTCACTTATTTCTTATGAGATATTCCTAATATTGACCTGAAAAATACTAAAATACATAAAATTTCTATTTATAACAGGGAATGAGGACTTCTTATTAACTGAATACTTTTAACTTTATTTTATTGAAGTATCATTGATTTACAATGTTGTATTAGTTTCTTACCTGAATATTTTGACTAATAATTTAAAAGATACATGGTGAAAATGATCAGTTTTCAAAGAATGTACATGAACGTATCACAAAAAGCATGTAAATAATGCCAAGGACCATTTATTCTTAGATGCAAAATTTGAAATATTGTAGATTTCAGGTCATCATTAGAAGTACATCAGGTTCATCATCTCTCATAACCCTTTACACGAAACCCTTGAAACTAGATAAGTTTCAGAATTCAGGGATTTCCAGATTTATACTTAGTCAATATGGTTCACATATTACATTTGATCTATTTTATCTAACAACCCTGATGGGGTCTGGGATAGCACCATGTAAAAAATATATTAATATATATGCAGAAAAATCTGAATATTCAAACTGAGTGGACTAAAGAAAGACTCTAAACTTCTTCCCAACAGTTCAGATCTAGTTTTGCGGACAAATAAATTTTACACAAAACTTATAAAAGAGCTTTTGCTTATCAAAGCTTTTTGGATTTCAGAACTGCCTAGGAGAAATCCTGGACCCCTTAGATCACAGCACTGTGATTTAGCATCTCATTTGTCTGGCGGTGAGTTCAACATCGACTTTTAGGGACAGAGCTGGGAAAGCATAATTAAGCAAAAATGCCTTCTGAGCTTCCAAGAAAATAGCTGTCACTGAGTGTCATGTGCTTTAGTCATAAAATCATAAAACTTTCGAAGTCGAAGGAACCTTTGGAATCATTCAACCTAGCTCTTTCATTTCACAGTTGAGGAAACGAGAGCCTGGAAAAACAAAATCATTTGTTTGAGTTTGGTTAGCTACATGGAGCCATGTTGACATTGAATTATAATATAAAATTAATCTTCATTAGTCAAAAAGGCTGGTGTTTTGCTGTTAGTTTTCCCAGAATGTTCAAGTTTCTGAGTGACAGTGGACAGTGGATTAGAAATACGAAGGACACACAGGGCACCCTAGAGGCTGATTTACTGAGAAGTGGAGACCGAGAGCAGGATAGGAAAGCAGCACATTTGCAGGGCAGAAAAAACTTTATACATTCCCTGAAGGCTAGACAGCGTGACCAGCAGATTCATGTCAGGGTGGCGATACCTGTCTCTTGTTCAGGTGCTCTTAAAGGAAATGCGGTGTCTCTCCATGAATGCAAAGTGAAGTTCTACATGGCAGTTCTTGTTGCCAAACTATTCACCTTGGGTTAGACTTATCTCTTTCGAAACATCCCCCAATATCAAAGTGTAAAAAGAGAATTGCATTGTCTTCTCGATGATATTTCAATTAAATGGAGTTTCCTAAGGAAAGAGAGACGTGGAACGACAGCATTAGCATTGTTGATAATTAGAGTTATCGTCAGGAAAACAATCTCAATGTGTGAAAACAGAATACAGAGGAGATCATTTTTTAAAAAGAGAACATTAAGACGTTAAGAAAATGTTATAACTGTATTTACAAAAGCAAGGATGTGTGAAATACATTTTTTAAAGATTATCAGTCAGGTTTTTACTAGCTTGATTTTTGTTAAAATTCAGATGTCCCTGAGAAAGCTGACTGTTATCCTTACCAGTCTTTTTGGTTTAGTGGGAACAAATTTCAGCTCTTTTCTCAAATGCAGGTTTTGGTGGTGACAAAGCTTGGGAATCTTTGGGTTCAGAGAAGAAAAAATAGTTTTAAAGAGAGAAAAAGAAAGGGAGAACCTGAGAGAGTTTAGACACTGAAAACAAATTTCTGATTTTGTAATCTGTCCCACATTAAAGTAGTAACTTCCAGAATCAAGCTCCATTGTCAGATCATAGGATTTTATGTTCCTGTCCAAGAATTTTGAAAGCTTCTTAATTTGCTTAGACGATTGATAGGCAATCCAATGTTTCTCACTTTCTTTTTAAAATCAAGAACCTCGGATCAGAATGACCAGAGCAAGTGCCATTTACTTTAGTCTTAATTTTTGTAGAAGAAATAAAGAATAAGTGTGATTATATTTATGAGGAGTTTAAGTATAAAAGTTGATCCATGGTTAAAAGGCACAGGCGCTAATTACATCATTTTCTTTTTGTTTTAGTAATGTTAAAGAATTAACAAAAGATCACTGTGGTTGTAATGGTTGGCATTTGGAAATTAAGATTATAGTTAAATAATTGAATTTAAAGCATTAATAAATTATACCAACTTCCTCTACATATGTGGATATTACACCACTGGCGGGCCAGAGTAAAGTGTACTTAAGACACACTATGTGGTAATGACTTAGATTAGGGGTCGGCAAACTACAGACCAAATCTGGCCTGCTGCCTGCTTTTATAAATAAAGTTTTATGGGAATAGCCACAGCATTTCTTTATGTAGTGCCCATGGCTACCTTTGTGCTACAACTTCAGACTTGAGTAATTGCCACAGAGAGACTAGACGGCTCTCAAAGGCTTAAATATTTACTATCTGACCCATTAAGAAAAAGTTGGCTGACCCCAGATTTAGGTGGTCAATTCGTTATTCTCAATACACTCTTCTCTTATAAGTTAAGCTGCTTTCAATCTTTGAAGACACTACATTCATTTACACAATTATGTTTTAACAAAATTAGGGATATCTTGAAAAACCACGTTTCTCTAAATGCATATTTTAGTCTTATCTCAAATCCCAAATTTTTTGTGTGGTTTATATTTCCAGGCTTTGATTTTTTAGGACGTCATTACAAAGAACTATTTTTGAGAGTTCTGTATTTGGAACTAGTGAAAAGAAAATGGTATAGGTGTTTTTGTTTGCGTTCTGTAGCTTTCTACTCTAAATGACTTAGGCAGGATTCCCATTAGTCATTGGCACACCTGGGGCTTGTATATATACCTCAAATCCCAACCCATTATCTTGACTCCCTGGGTATCCTGCTGCTTCCTACCATTAATGGTGCAACCTTGCCTATACAGGCACAACTCATTTTATTTCACTTCGCTTTATTGCGTTTAACAAATAACAGCGTTTTTATCAAATTGAAAGTTTGTGGCAGCCCTGCGTGGAGCAGTTCTCTCGGCCGCATCTTTCCAATAGCATTTGCTCACTTCGTGTCTCTCTGTCACATTTTGGTAATGCTTATAATACTTCCAACTTTCTCCTTTTGATTATATTTGTTATAGTGATCTGTGATTAGTGATCTTTGATGTTATTTCTACGACTGACTGAAGGCTAAGATGATGGTTAGCACTCTTTAGCAATAAAATATTTTAAAATTAAGGTATGTACATTGTTGTTTAAGACAGAATGCTATTGCACACTTAATAGATTCTAGTATAGTGTGCACATAACTGTTATACACACAAGGAAACCAAAAAAATTGTGTAACTGGCTTTATTGTGATTTTTGCTTTATTGTGGTGGTCTGGAACCGAGCCTGCAGTATCTCTGAGGTCTGCCTGTATATAACTGCAGCCTTCTGCCCTATGCAGAATAGCCCAAGAGCACTCTTCGTAAGTTACGCCCTTTACTGTAGCACTAGCTACCTTTCACTGACATTGTCTCTCCTGAGGGACAGGGACTCTACTGATAATATCTTCCCGCCTACCATTTGCAGGACACCATTTGCAGGACAAAGAGCTGATGTTTTCATCTAAAAGTATACTTTCCAAATTTTCCTCGTCTGCACATGCTCAATAATTGAAGTACGTATTAAATTAAGCGTGACCATTTAATTTATCATCCAAACTGGGATACCTCTGCGAGTGAAAGGAGAGTTTTATTAGAACACAGAACAGAACTGTGTCCAGGCAAACTAGGACATATAGTCACCCTAAGCTTTATAAATTTTAAAATTACCAAATTTCCTTAATTATACCATGGCTGATCATTAACTCACTCATTATCATAAAAATGACCTTGATGATGGCAACAAAATAACTAAAAACACAATGTTTTAAAAATTGAGGGATATCAGTTAACTTGAACTTGATATTTTGTGCCTGTTATAAGCAACATGATGACCAAGCCTCCTTCTTTTGCTCTTCTACTTCCATAGTATCTTCTCCTCCATTCAGTCCTCTTCTTTTATTGTCACTTTGTCACTATAGACAAAGGCCAATAAAAGAAGAAGAAGAAAAAAATGAAAACAGGAGTAAGAAGGGGGCTGATCAAGGGTTGTGTCCAGGATTTGGAAGCAATATCTTGCACAAGCCATCTTGTTTCATTTTTATTCCTTTTTAATCACTTTTTTTTTTCAAAGAAAAAGCATAACGGAGCATGCATTGATCTTACAATAAGCTTTACTTAAACAGTAACATTTGAGCCCATGGTAAATTATGCAGTTCACTACATTAAGCCAGGACTTTCCAGTCCACCCAAAGTTTCCAGTAAAGTTCTGTTTGACCTTTGTATAAAAGACCACCTTTGCTAGGTGACTTATTTTTGCTGCCCTCTTGGGTGGTCGAATGAGGCAGATTTCCCTGTTGAACAACATACAACCTTCTTTTTTGCCAACTGAACATTACACTGGGATGTGGCTTGGAGGAACAGTTTCTCAATACTATAAACAACGGCTTTCTTGGAACAGCCTGTTGCTGAAGCATAAAGAGAGGTTACTCTTGGTTTTGCCTTCGGTAGCATATGAATTGGTTAAGAAATAAGTGTGGCTGAGCCACCAAAGTACAGTGGCCATAATATAATTAAGTTCCGTATCCTCCCTGGAGGCTCGGAGCAGTATTATTATGACACCGAGCTTAAAGAAAAGGAATTTTTTCAGAGCCAGGAAATTAGTGAGAAGCAGTCCTTGGGGAAATGTTGCAAAGTCAAAAAAAAAACTGAAAGAAATCAGAAGAAACAGCATAAAAGTTACTCAAGGAAAAGGGCTGGTTAAAATACAATATTTTGTTATCTTGTGAGCCTGAGTATATTAAGTCATTATCTTTCAAAAGAGTAGTGTTTTGGGGATTAAACATGCTATTGGAGTTAGGATGGGGAAGAAATGGAGGATTAAAGATGTGTTTGAAATATTGAAAACAAAGGGAAAATATGAAATGTTTCTAGAAGGAATTATCGGGAAGACTTTTGCTCTCTGCTTATCCATGATAAATTGTATTTAGAAATAAAGTTTTTAATAACAACTTAGACTATTAAGGTGTAGACTTAATATAGACTACTAAAAATTTATTACAGATGTGAGTGACTCTGAGTGGAAAGAAGAGGACAAAGAAATGAGAATGTAGAGCTATTTGGCTTTTTGCTGCCTCGCCCTAAGGCCACAACACTCAGCAAAGCAGCTCATGTAGTTGTCAGAGCTTCCCTAGAAGACCTTAGTCGGGCCTCAGCAGTCACAGGGACAAAAAGTTTCTCAGAATACGTATGAAAGCATAAACACTGAAAAGAAAGATACTTAGCCTGGATTTCTTTCCAAATCATTCCTGTTCAAGGCATCACTCTTTATCTTTTAGGCTCCATGACAGATTGGCTTAAGATAAGCGATCAAGTCTTCAGGGCAAGGGTGATTTATTCTTTGGTAATATACCACAGCTTTGTCACTCTATAGATTGTTATATTCAGTCAGTCCTTTTATCATTCATTGGTTTTGACTGAATAATGTAGCGGGTAATCCTGCTTGTGTCTGTCTGTCTAGGCATCAGCCATCCATGCAATAACTCCTTGGATAGCCTAATAATATTCTCTTCATGAGTCCTGCCCAGGAAAGCTACCTTGTAATAAGCATTGCTTTCATAGAAGTAGAGTGCTTTGGGGTGGAGGAGAAGGGCTGCTGCTCACTATAAAGTCCAATCCCACACATGGTACTGGTCAGACAAATCAAGGGCCTGAATGTGGAGCAAATCCATCTCTTATACAACCAGTCTTCTACCTAGAAGTAGAAGAGTTTAGAGTAAACATTAGTGCGTTGACTGTAAACAAGTACAAACTTAATGCTTAATTTCTGCCAACCTCAAGGAGGATAGTTCAGTCGCCTACAAGTAGGAACCAAGAAAATGTATTAGATATGCTCAAGAATCAGTGAGCATCTTCCAGTTCTTTGGCTCTAGATGTGGAGTAGCCCTAGATTAAACTGATGCTTTGATGTCTTCCTTCTTCACACAATCGGGAATTATCTCCCGACCATAAAGCTATAAAAGTCATTTGATCTGCTGAGTGCTTTTGGTGTTCCAGGTGCCTAGTAACTTTGAAATCTTTTTGCTATTGGTCTATAGGCCACTTTAGCATTATCAAAGTTGAATATGATACCTTATACTCTATTTACATGCACCTTTCAACTTGATAGGCAAAGGGATGTACTGTTTTGAAGTTTCACTCTATTTCAGAGACTTTTTAAGGTACACCTTCTTTAATTCTGGGTGTTATTAATAGTCCTATAATCTGGGTATTTCGATTCCTATTTTATAGGTAAGAAACTCATGTTCAGAAAAGTTAATAATCTTCTCAATGATATATATCTAGAAACTGGCAGAACTAAGATTCAAATTCCTGTCTGTCTGACTCTAGTAATTGTGCAATAACCATCCAAAAACCAACCTGTGAACATTTGAAGAAATTTTGTTTCAGAATCAGCACTGATTTGCAGCTCTGCTCGTCCACTGAGCATTCCATAATAAACTAACACAAAGCTAAAACTCAGATCATATTCCTGCTCCCATCAGCCTCTGTTCCCAAGTATGGGTCAACCCTGGAACATCTTGTTGAAGCAGAAAAAGAAGCTAAGCTTGATTTGGCCTGGAGCAATATGATTGTAAAGGAAGTTAAGCGTGGCTTGCTAGAAGAGTCCGTTTGATGTTGGTTGACAGAATGTCCTTCTGTAGAATTAATTGGAGATTCTTTTTTTGAAGTCCCAAGCAGCCAACAGGTGAAAATGCATTATTCATGCAAATCTTGGGGAAAAGGCTCACCTGTGGTGAGATAAGGCTTTCCCTATCTTAGATGAATGGGAAGTTTGATTCTTCTGCCAAAACAAATTGGGAGTCTAAACATTAGAACTTATGGAGAAGGGTTATGCCCGTCTGATGTATTTGAAGAAACCTGAGGCTCTTCTGTTGTTTCTCCAAGTCAATTTCGCACACCAAAGACACATGTCATGGGGAGCATGTTAAATGTCAAAGAGACTGTGTCAAGTGGGTAGACATTAATTAACTCTGCCAGATGAAACAGTTGCAGAATGGGAGAAATGAGGAAATGCATCATCTACGAAGCTGTATGCAGAAGTGGAAGAGTTGGGAATTCTTTCTCATATACACGAAACTTCTCAATTCTCCTGTGTCTCCTATTCTGTATAAGTTGTCCTTACTCGTAAATTGGATGTGGTTAAAGGCCATAGACACTTTATGGGTTTAAAGTAAGAGCACCAAAAACTATAACTATAAATGTCATTGGCGCACTTATTTCTCCAACAAGTTTGGTATGTTATAAATGTCATCTAGAGCCCATGCCATACCAGTAGGCAGATATAATTTAGGAGCTTCTTTTAGATACTTAAACCATTTCAATGACAGATAAATATCTTCCAGAGAGTTAGGATCACAAAAATGAAAAAAATATTTTTATAAATTGTTGGATTAGGTCATACAGTTTAAGCTTAGTCCATAGCGTTTAAGCCACTCCTGCACATGTGCAATTCACAAAGATAGTTGACTTCAGAGGGCTTTTAGTAATGTATTTTGTTTCATCTAGAAGATGTTCTTTATAACAAACAGGAAACCTCACTAAATATAACCCAAAGTTTAAGCAGTGGAAAGGCACATAGATGATGTCGTACATTATAAATATTTTTTGTACTTGCTGGTTTATTTCTAAGGAAATTATGAGAATGACATCATAATGATGACTGACTTTTATTAGTGTTTTTGCTCTGAAGCTCTAAAGCTCTAGACCAGTAGTTATAAAGAAAAACAAATTGTCTGGCATTATCCCTTAATACTTTACCTGATGTTTTCTAGTGGCATTAATTCTAGGAAGTAATTCTAGGACCACTATATTATCATCAGTTCTCTTTTACACATTTATCATGAAAACCAGCATGATAGTAAAGCACACAGTTTCTTAAACTCAAAATGGGAAATAATTACCTTGTATTTTTGGCTGAACTACTGCTTGGATAAGTCTACAACTCGAAGAACAATTTTGGAGTAATATTTTATAGACCATTACTAGTTGCAGTTAGAGAAAGGCTTTTCATAACCATCCAATGTAAATTTTAGCAACATGCTCCTTTGTTCTACTAATACCAAGCGGAAGTTAACTTTCTATTTTTACTGAGGCTTTACTCTAATGCCTTTTCTAGATAAATCCTCTTAAATGATTTATTTGATAAAATTGAGCCTTAGAAGAGCATGGGGCAAAGATATATATAATACATGAGATGGAGCTATAGGTCTTATAGTCTTTTATTCATACAGCCAACTATTTGAGTGCCTATTAGGTGTCAGCCATTGGGTTGAGTGCTGGGATACAGTCAAAGAATAATCAGATTTGATTTCCATTCAAGATTTCTTCTTTATGGAGTAGGGAGACTGGTAAGTACAATCAACACAACATAATAGGCTAGTGATATGGTGTCCTAGCAATATGTAGAAAGTGCTAGGAAGAAAAAGAGAGAGGCATGCTCTGGGATCAGAGTAGACTGCAGAAGAGCTGGAGCTGGGTCCTAAAAGATCTATAAGTTCTTCCCCAGCAACTAGATGGGGATGGTCTTCCAAGCAGAGGAAATAACCACGTGCAAAGGCATCAGGATGTGAAAATCTAGGTAGCATTGAGATAGTATGGCAGAGCTGAGGCTGGAAAAAGAGGTTAGGGCTGTCTTTAAAAGGGTCTTGTGTTCCTTGTCTAATCCCTTGAACTTATTTTTTAGGTAATGAGAGTCAGAAAGTTTTGTTTTGTTATTGTTTTAAGGAAGCAAAATTAAATGATCAGATGAGCTTTTTACAAACCTGTGTGTAGGAAGTGGGGTAAGGCTCTTCTTATCATCAGACACAGCCAACAGAAACAAAAACCTCTCACAGCCAAAGAAGAAAAATGAGCTGTCCTTTATCCTGTCCATGGTTTTCTTACCTCCGTTTAGATTTATATCAGGAAATTACTTGATTCAAAGAAAACTTAGCTTGATCTGTGTTTTCAGCAGCTCAACAGCAAAGGATGGATGCCAAAGGCACTCCAGCATCAGTAAGGGCAGTTCTGTCTTGGGCCATTTCCTGCTTCTAGACTACTCTAGGATCATGTGTGGTATTATACCAAAGAATGTTCCTTGTATATTTGAGAGTTCTCCGGACAATCTCACATGTATCTGTGAGAGTCTTCTGTTTATCACACAATGAAAAGAGTACCCATTTTCCAATAAAAGAAATGACTTCCTTTATCATTTTTACAGTGATAAAATGTGGGTTTCTGGATACTTGGATTTCTAATACTCACATCAACATGGCCTTACATTTTGGCTATAAGTGTAAGAAAAAAAATCCTTAAAAGGTTTTATATTATGCATATTAATTTTGATTGGTAATTTCACATTTCCTGATTCCCACTCTCCAGGCTTATAGGTGTAACATAAAAGGCAAGATATTTTGTGTCTGGAAATATTTAAGAACGAGCAGAACAAGGCAGTTTGTGGATATTGCTGACATTTGTGTCTATAATTCGGCTGATGAACTGCTGCTTCTGGAAATTTGCTTTTTTAACCATATGATGATCCTTAAAGTATCTATGTAGTTTTTGCTAATGTGTTTGTGTTTATATTTTCTTCTTTTATATTCACACGTTATGTATAAATACAAACATTAAGTATCTTTATTTATGTAATTAAATAAGTATGTAGATTTAGATTTCCTATATAAAGATGGCCTTTTAAAGTTGGTTCCTTAATTTGATTTCACATAATTACAAATATACAGTAAAACAAGCAGCTTTACTGCAGATGCCACACATGAGAAAACCAAAGGCCATCAACAATGCCCTTTCCAAGGTCCTCACCCTGAAAGTCACTTTGTCACACAAGCCATCAGATGAGAAACAAATCAAATATTTTACCCATCCGTAGTTTTCCACTTGAAACCATCAAGACAGAAAAGATATTTTCCCTATCAAGATGAAAAAAACTATGAGTGCTTAGGAAGAATAATCGAATTATCATTTCTTTTACAGCTGATCTTATAGTGTACATTTTGGTTTGAGGTTATAGCTCTCTTAGAATAATTGATGAATGAATAAATGATTATTCATCCCTGGATATAATCCTAAACTCTCAATCCTTCCTTACATTTAAGGATAGCACTCTGTTGCCTACTGTCATGTACATGAGCTACAAACCCATCGCTCCATCCCTCACGATGAGGAAGAAAAGAGCTAATTAGTGAGCAGCTAATATGGACCAGTTGAGTGTTAGTAACTTAAAATTTTTATTGTATTTTTCATTAAAAAAGGAAACCTGATGAAGTAGAAGTTATAATTCATTTACAATAGAAAAAAAAAAAAAACACAAAAATAAACCTGAAGTTCAAGTGTGTTAAATTACTTCCCCAAAGTCAAACAGCTTGTAAGTCACAAAGCAGGGATTCAAACCCAGCTCTCATATTAAAGACCCACCTTTATTTCACTCTATTCATCCGTGACCTCAGACCCCTAAAACTCTTCACGGTCAGAGAGCAGGAATGGAAGAGTGTGTGTACTTTTGTACTCTTTCCTTACATTTCTCTTTTCCCAAAGAATTATACCCAATATTAATGAAGTGTCTCTCTGGGAGATGCTATTCTTTCTTTCCTTGGAATTTTCTTCCCTTTCATTGTCTGGCTCCTGAAGTCTCAACTTGAATGCATGTCTTCAGAGAGGCCTTCCCTGACCCCCCCTAGCCTAAATTGGATTCCCCCTGATATGCATTCCAATAACACCCTATTCTTTTCTTTTTAGTCCTCTCCAACATTTAATTATGCATTTGTTTGTAGGCTTACTTGTCTCAAGACTCTTCCCCCAACTAGCATACAATAGCTGGCCGTGGCATATAGTAACATTGGATGACTTTTGATGAACATCATCTTGTGTCAGGGCCCACTCTACACTCTTTCAATTAACTACCGCCCCCCAACAACTTTTGAGATAGCAAATGTCCCTGTTTTGAAGGTGAGTCAACTGAGTAACTTTCTCACGTAAAAAGCTAACAAGTGGAAGAGCCAAGTTGCAAACATAGGCTGTCTAAACCCCTGGGCCCATCCTCGACACCAATGAATAGGAATTTGATGCCTAATGACCTGGAAGCAACTGGCTCACCATATTTGCCCCCTGATGACTGAGTGGAGTGCTGGAATCTGAGAGCAAAGCTGTGCAGTGAGTGAGGATAAATGGTAACCATGCTATGGATGATGATGGAGGGGGGGCGCTGGCGGTTGGGAAAGTGGAACCTTTATAAACACTTCATTTGCCCCATGTTTGAGAACCAGGAACTAGTCTCTGCATGGTGATTCTGTGAATGAAAACGGGGCAATTAGTGTGTCATCAGTTTTGTCCACATTGCTACAAATGTTGAATTATAAACATATTAGAAAACTCTGCTCTTTTTCCTCAGTTCACTAAGAACACTAATTCAGGCAATTTGAATAACAGAAGTTTCCTCAAATTTTGCCTTTTGGTCCAAAATTATATTATCCCTAAATATGTAAAGCAACTTTTCCATTATATTAAGAATTATAGGGAACAGAGCTTCTTTTGCACTGAAAACTGTCCTACTGGTGAAACTTCCCTGGAAAAGGTGAACAGCTACACACTGTCCTCCTTAAAATAAATCTTCATGTATTTGAAGCAAGTTATGTGCACTCAGATTTTTTTCTTTTGTGAACTTAAGAAATACCAGCCCTCCCTTTAGTCTTTCTTCATAAATCCTATTCTGATTTTATAATTACTTTCATATCTTTAATCTGGACTTCAGATTTTTCAGATATCTGTAATATACAGTTCCCACACTTAATGCCATATAGTATCATACTTTCCTGATTGTGGAACAGCAAAAATTTATGTTTTAAATTGTTACCTAATTTAATATTCAAGATGCATTTTTCCAGAAATATATATTAATTACTTTTATTCAGAATTACTATAAATATGTAATATATCAAATTTCAAAAAGAGTCGCTTAATTTGGATATCTGAGGCATAGCAAATGTTTGTTTACTAAATGTTGGTTTGTAACTAATGATATTTTGGAGTAAGAATGATTTTTTAATGTAAAAATGAAGGTTTGGAGTGATCGTCTTTTAATGTTGCTCTGTTGCTAGAATTTGATCATTTTGTAAAATAGTGATTAATGAAAATATCAGATTCAAAGAATTTCATTTTATTATTTTGGTAAATTGCAAGTTTAATTGACATCTAAATCATGTAAATGCAAACTCTACTCAGAAAGTAATTTCAAAAGTACCATAATTTTTATATGACCTTGAAGTTGAAGCAATCTATTGCATAACTTTTCAAGAGAAGTCACATAGAGGAAACCTCATATTTTCTTAAATTTATTAGTGCTCCTTGGTGGTCTAAACTCTTGGGGGTTTTTTCAAGGTTTCTTTTCAAAGCAATAATCTTACTTAATTGTTTAATGTTTGTTCTCATATAAGTCAATTTGAGTTCTTTCGAGTAACAATAGGAAATACATAATGGCAAAGAGCAGTGAAACATGACTAGGAAACTCAAGTATCCTAGTGTTGTATTTCTATATAATGATGTGAAGATAATGCTTTTAGCTGCATGACCATCATATTAGCCACACGTCATAAAAAACAAACTTTATAAAAGCAAGGGGTCAAATTAATTTAAAACAATTTTGTACCCTTACCTAGAGTGAGGCATTTATCCTTAATATTGTGATTTTTTTTTTCTTTCATTGAAAGGACCCTGAATCTTCCATTTTCTGACAGGAGACAAAAGATTTTTCAGACTACGACGGTATAAATCAGATGAAAATATTAAGGAAACATGCTTTATAGCCTTGGGTTTAATATTTAAAATAAAATGGTCAGACTTTATGCCACAAAGATTTTAGCTTTAAAGATGGTAAATGAAATCATATGAGTCCATTTTATTTCTTTAGCTTTTCAGTATGAAAATTTAATATTTCTAATAATTTCATTAAAATTTTTACTCTTTTTCTGATAAAAGTTAATAATCCTTACTTCAGTTAGACCTTTATTAATAAACCATGAAAGGGCTTCCCTGGTGGCGCAGTGGTTGAGAGTCCGCCTGCCGATGCAGGGGACACGGGTTCGTGCCCCGGTCCAGGAGGATCCCACATGCCGTGGGGTGGCTGGGCCCGTGAGCCATGGCCGCTGAGCCTGCGCGTCCGGAGCCTGTGCTCCGCAACGGGAGAGGCCACAACCGTGAGAGGCCCACATACCGCAAAAAAAAAAAAAAAAAATTTTGAAAATAAACTATGAAAAATTATTTTTCTTTATGACAGACCAAGTCATTCTAAGAAAGATATTTCCAAGCTGTGAGACGATAGAATGACACTTCTTCTTACCCATTAAGTAAGTTACAGCTTTGGGGTTTGAAGGAGTTAAAGTATTTTCTAAATCGTTTTCCTTGTTCCAGAGGAATTAGTTGCTTTTCTAACAAGGCTTGCCCAATATTTGTCAACTTAATAATTTTTTTAAAATATTTACTCTTTAAGAATAATGTTAAGAAGGAAATCCTTGAGGGAGTGAGATAAGTAAAAATTGAAACTCCCCAAATATAAACAAATACTTCCTTTATCTGTAGCATAATCAAATCTTTGGGGATATGTATATTTTAATATTTTTATATGTATTTTTTTAATGGATGTACATACTCTCACATACTGTTTGAATAATTTTAGATTCTTAGGTCATAACTGGATATTCAAACTTGCGTCCAAATTTAGTGTCTTTAATCTGTAATATTGCTCTGAGGTAATTTTCCCAGCTGTTTGCCAATATCAAGAATGCATATTTTTCTATCATAAATCTTGAAAGTGCATTTTTACATAGAGTTTGTTTTTAGAGGGGAGAAAATATTGTGACTTGCCATCTGTATTATTAGAGAACAAATATTGGGGTTAATTTGTTTCTCCCATTCCTTTTGCTTGTTTACTAATTAATTTCAGAATATACAAACACTATATATATTTTTAACTGAAAAAAAAAAAAAGTAGGATTCCTACAGTAGCCAAGTATGTATGTTTCAATGCTAGGATGAAAATTCAGATTACCCCGAGTCTTGCAAATCATTCATTAATAAGCCACTGGTAACACATACCATCTAAATCTTCTAAAGAGATATAGACAGATCTTTATCAAAACTATGTGGTAAAAAAAAAAAAAAAAAAAAAAAAAAACTATGTGGTAAGCCTGGTGCTAAATATAAGTATAACTGTGCCTTTCCATGCCTGCAATTTTCTGAAGTCCAAAAGTTCTTCACATGGTAGCTGGCA
The DNA here is from genome assembly GCF_963455315.2 of Globicephala melas. Taxonomy (NCBI): domain Eukaryota; kingdom Metazoa; phylum Chordata; class Mammalia; order Artiodactyla; family Delphinidae; genus Globicephala; species Globicephala melas. The sequence continues at coordinate 115,664,339 of NC_083318.1, read as the reverse complement.
AGATAATACCCCTCTACATAATTTAAATGCATTCCTCATCTGATTCAAATGTAGGGCTACACATTCTCTACTTCAAAATCACATTCCCTTCCAATATCTGATTGTTTTATGGATCAATTGAGTTTGAGGATGGCTCTTACCTCTCTGTCCATTGTAAATAGCTGTATCTTCCATTCAAATTGCACATTGGAATTTACAAAATGATTTTGCATTTATTGTCTTCTTTGATTATCTGAGCAACTTTATGAGAGGGAGGAGAGATTTTTACCAAGGAGTTTTCCTTTGCCTTTCTTGCCCCTGAAACAACCAAGTAAACTCCTTGAAAGGATTGTTGAGCGTTCTACTCTATTTTTTGATGGTATGCTAGTTTTTACATACAGTTTCATCTAAAATCCAGTAAAAAAAAAAGTACCTCCTCCCCTCATCTTAAATTAATGATTTATTTAATATTTTGAACCCCGTTTCAATTCACAAAAAGATTTGAGTGCTTCGCATTGAAAGGAATAGGTTTGATAAAATTGTAAAGCAGGAGATAAAAGATAAGAGCACAATACTAATGGGGAAAAGAATAAAAGAGGCTTGAAGGAGAATAGAAGTGTCCTACAGTGGTGGTCCAGGGTTTACCAGAGCTAATTGTGCTCACCTCTTCACACACCACAGTCAGACATCAAGTTGCCAGTTTGAAATTGGCCATGGCAAGAGTATTTACACCATGGAAATGTACATAAGTCAGGATTTTTTTCCCAGATAGTTGGCTTATCAGCACATTGCCTTAAGCCGAAATTAACCTTTGTGTTAACATAACTGATATATGTTTCATTTTATTCTCCTGCACAGCTTTGTAAACTTAAGTAAGACTGTTTCAGTACTGCCTCGGTCTGTGAACAATGGGTGCTGATGAGGGAATACTATCTATTTTGTATTTGTTCATGTTTTCATTTAGGAAATATTTGGTGAAGTGGTAGAACATAACAGTTTACATTATTTCTTCTCCAATCAGATAATCTCTGCTTTGCCTCTTCTAGTTGCACATTTGGAGCAAGTTACTCAAATCCTCATGCCTCTGTGTCCCTATCCAGAAAATAAAGATAATAATAAAATAGTATTAAACTCTAGAATTGTTATAAAGTTTAAACAAGATAATGCTTGCAAATTACTTAGCGTGGTTTCTGGCACATAGTAAGAGCTCGATACATGTTACCTTTTATGACAAGGCTTCCACTGTAAGACACTTTGTCTTACTTTGTAAGACACTAGAAATACCAAGAGGAAGTCCCTGCCTTTAAGAAGCTTACAGTCTAGTGGAGAATTGGTCTAGCTCCTAATTTACCTATCTGACATTTTGCTGTGACTAATAATGTAGCTGCCCAATATTTTACTCATTTATAATTCAGTCTAAAAATGTGTGTTTTAAAAATATTTATTTATTTGAAGTGTAGTTGATTTACATATAGTGTTAGCTTAAGGTATACAGCAAGGTGATTCAGTTATATACATATAATTTTTATATCTATATATATAATATTTTTCAGAATATTTTCCATTTTAGTTTATTACAAGATATTTGAATACCCTGTTTTATACAGGAAATGTGTACTTTTAAAAATCTAAGGTCCAGCAAGTATTAAACCTGTAGGTTGCAATAGAAGAGTTTAAGGTAGCTACAGTCTTCTTTAATTATCATTTTTATTCATTTTTAATTCCATGAAGATTCTTGTAGTTTCTGTCAAACTTCTGCTCATTTGTTTTCAGGTACCTAAACATACAGCATAAGAGCTTTGCTTTCTTTACGTGTTGCCAACGTCTCTATACATTTCCTTCTTCAGAAAAGTGTTTAGTGCTAGGATTTTGGTTTTGTTTTTGCTTTGAATTTTATTTATTGTTTTATACAGTAGGTTCTTATTAGTTATCCATTTTATGCATATTAGTGTATCTATGTCAATCCCAATCTCCCAATTCATCCCACCACCCCCACCCCCCAACCCCGCTTTCCCCCCTTGGTGTCCATACGTTTGTTCTCTACATCTGTGTCTCTATTTCTGCCTTGCAAACTGGTTTAGGATTTTGTTTTCAAGAAGAGTTTATTATACTTTTTGTAGCTTTAGTATTTTGTAATCATTTCAAATAGATGTTCCACACATTTAGTTTTATTGAAGCATTGTTTTCTTTTAGAGAAGATGTTTTGGAGAACTGAACTTTGGAACATGACAGATATTATTAACACTTGACATATAGTGAGCCAAATAGTCCTTCGTGCTCAAGCCATTCCCTGATACTATATTGGATTCATTGGACAGCATATATTAAAGGTTCTACAGCAGCTAATTGCTGCCTGGAACAATGTAAAGGGACAGGTCAGTCCACTCTCTAATGTGCCATCCTGTATCAAACATCACAGTTCAAATGGTAAAAAGCCTAGGGAAAAATAGAAACACGAAAGTTGATTCAATTTGACAAATATAAAGTTTGTATAAAATAAATCATGTACACCCATACATAAATTACTGTGACCATAACAGTTTTTACATATGTAACTGAATGTGTATATACTTTTTTCCCCATAGGCATGAGATGTCAAAAGAATATTAGTACCTGGAATAAGAAGCAGCTGGGAAGCTGTAAATTCTAGAAAATAACCGCTTCTAGTATCTTCCCTCTGTGTAGGTCATAACTTAAACCCTATGTGACTGATTTATTTTGTCTATGCTTGAAAAGAGTGGGGAAGAGAATTGTTGAAGAGGGTACTGTGACTTTGGGATAGCTGGTCTCCATCTAGGATGTCTTTTATCCTCTCATTTGTACTTTTCTAGTCTGTTTTTGCATTTGCTACCTTCAGAAGATAAATTGTACAATCCTAAATGTAGATTTGACATGGACCAATTGCTGCATACCAGAAGTTATACACCCCATAAAACACTTCCTAAAAGCTCTGAATTGCTGGGTATCTCCTAGCAGCTCTCCAAATTCATTTGAAGCAGGACAGACCTCTTTGTCAGGTGGGTATGGTTGAGGTAAGCATGGGTCCTGCCAATATATGAAAATTATAAATACTTTCCTTAAAGAACTAGAATTGTATTGGATAAATACAATTAAGCAGAGAATAGGCCTTAAAGAGACAAGACAGGGCTTCCCTAGTGGCGCAGTGGTTGAGAGTCCGCCTGCCGATGCAGGGGACACGGGTTCGTGCTCTGGTCTGGGAAGATCCCACATACCGCAGAGCAGCTAGGCCCATGAACCATGGTTGCTGGGCCTGTGCATCTGGAGCCTGTGCTCCGCAATGGGAGAGGCCACAACAGTGAGAGGCCCGTGTACCGCCAAAAAAAAAAAAAAAGAGACAAGACAATGCCGTGAAGAGCGTTCAGTTATCAGGAAACCAAAAGAGTAATTACAATAAGTTACAGACTTATTTAAAAGAAAAGCCAAATGTGGAAAAATATAGGAAATGTTAAAGAAAAGGGGAGAATTAGTACTATGAGTGATAGGTCCTCAGTATTTTGTGGCTGGTTTCATGCTCAGAGAATAGTGAAGGTAAGAAAAGCCAAAAGAGTGAGTAATAAAATGGCACAAGATATTTTATAAAAACGTTCATTTCCAAAGTAAAATTTGTATGGCAGGAAGACTACCAAATTATTCCAAGTCTAACTTCAACTTCTTCGATAGAGTTGACCATGACCTCCTTCTCCCTAGAAAGGAGGATGGGCTAAAGAACCTCTTGGATTTTTTTCTGGACTGTTTTCTGACACCAAATGACAGAGGTGTTTTGTTTTGTTTTGTTTTTCTCACATCAACCAATTCTCCAGTACCAACTGGGTGTCCAACAACTCAGTTCAGTTCTGACACTATCCGAGTTAGCCCAGACTCCACAGATTATGGACTCAGTCCTACAAGACTGTCTCCCTTACAGGTACCAGCTACAAACGGGGTGCCCACGCTACCCACATTTCTGCTTCCCACAAGCTCCCCGTCAGCCTCAATAACTCATAGAAAGACTCACAGAACTCAGCAAACTGCTTTACTTACTATTACAGGTTTGTTATAAAAGCTATAACTCTGGAGCAGTTGGATGGAAGAGATGCACAGGGCAAGGTAGGGGAGTTAGGGGGACATGGAGCTTCTGTGCCCTCTCTGGGCACTTCCAGCACTCCCACGCCCTCCAGCACCTCAATGTGTTGACCAACCTGGGAGCTCTCCGGACTCCATTGTTTAAGGTTTTATGGCGGCTTCTTAGGCAGCTATGATTGATGAAATCATGGCCACTCATTGATGATTGAATTCAACCTCCCGTCCGTCTCCCCTCCGTGGAGGTTGGTGGGTAGGACTGAAAGCTCCAATCCTTCAATCACATTTTTTGGTTCCTCTGGCTACCAGCCCCCATTCTGAAGCTATCTGGGGGCCCACCAAGAGTCCCTTCATTAGCATAAACTCAGGTAAGGTTGACAGGGCTCATTATGAAGTACAAAAGACACTCCTTTCACTCAGGAAATTCCAATGGTTTTAGGAGCTCTGTGCCAAGATCCAGGGCCAAAGACCAAGTACATTTTTTGGTATAGCACAGACCACATCATGCAGTCCCTCCCATAAACTAAGTCAGGGGCCTCAGGGGATTGACTCCTTTCTGAGACCAAATTAGACTTTTGGAGCTATTGAAAAGCAATGCTTCTCATCTTTTCCAGGAGTTGTTGGAGAAATGAATACCCTACAGTGTGTTTCAAAACTTACGACAAAGCAAAATAACACAGTTTTAGTGAGTTTAAAATCCTCCATTGCATGGAAATGGTTTGCCCACATTGAATTTTACCTTCTTTGCATCCTGTGATTAACACAGGAGTTTGCTCTTGACTGAATTCATCTATGCCCGCATGTTAACAGATGGTCTCTGCCTTCTCCTCCTCCATTCTGAAAAGTGCTTTCACTTCACGCTGAAGGGTGTTGGTTGTTCTTGCAATACTCACAGCTGAGGGAGAGTGCTTGCTGTGAAAGCGCTCTCCTTAGGTATCTCTCTGTGAACGTATAGGTGAATTTCACCAGCCTCCTGTTTCAGGGTGCTCACAGCAGGGCACGGCCAAGATGGCTCAAGTCATCAATGCTTTGGATCCTTTCAAAAAATAGATTAAAATAGCCATGTGGTAGGCAGGAAATGCCCCTCCCCCAAAGATGTCCTCATCCTAACCTCCAGAACCTGTGCATATGTTACTTTACATGGCGGGGAATTGAGGTGGCACTGGAATTAAGATTATACTGAATTATCTGGGTGGGTTCAATGTCATCACAAATCCTTAAAAGTGGAAGGGGGAGCAGAGGTCAAAGGGATGAGATATGAGAAGGATTCATCCTGCTGTTATTGGCTTTGAAGATGGAGGGAGGAGGACATCAACCAAGGAATGCCTGATGGCTTCTAGAAGCTGGAAGGGACAGGAAATGGATTCTCCCCTAGAGCCTCCAGAAAGAAACACAGCCCTGCAGACACATTTATTTTAGCCCAGTAAGACCCATGTTTGATTCTGACTTACAAATTTTAAAATAATATATTTGGATCGTTTCGAGCCACTAAGTTCATGGTCATTTTTTATAGCAGCAAGAGAAAACCAATACAGCTGCTATTGTATCTGAGCTAATAATTCTCAGATAAACCTATCTGTCATTTCTAAACAGCAAAAGGTTCCAGTCTAAGAAGTACAGGTTTGCACGAGGAGGGGCCCACATTGGTCTCCAAGTCCCCTTGTTCCTTTCCTGAGACTGTGCCCGCGAAACATAGACGTGCAAATGACAATTAATAAATGACAATTAATAATTTATCTGTTATAAAACCAAGATGTTTTTTCTTTTTCTTACCAAGTTTTAGAGTGGAGAAACCTCAGTGATACTGTGTCAGAAGTTACCCAGAGTAGGTATTTACTCTCCTTAATACTTGTGTTTGGGCCATACATATTTCTAATAGTGTAGCACTGTTTAAATACCCTCACCCCCAATCAGCATCATAAAGAAGTTATGGGAGGAATGAAACAACTGAAACTTACTTTGTTATCTGCTTCCATGGGTAAGTTCCCGGAGGGCAGGAATTGGTTCTCACTGATTGTCTTATCCCTGGTGTCAAGTACAATGCCTAACACGTAGTAGGTATTCAATAAATATTTGTCGAATGAATGTTAAATACACAATTGTTTTGACAAGGGGGTAACAAGGAATATCTTGAATTTAGCAGTGCATTATTTACTTTAATCTATGTTTCCTTGCTTTCTCTATACCATAAGGCTGTTGTATAGATCACTGAACTTGAAGCCAGTCACTTGCCAAAGGGTCACTAAGCAAACTATGGAAAAATGAGAAATGATGCTCCCAGCTCAGTGCTGCCCAGTCCTGTTTCCTAAAATACACAAGTCGATTGCCAAATATGAAATATGAAGGCACAGGAATGAAAAAACATATATATATTAAGGCAAATTTTAAAGAAGTTGGAAGTCAGAAAAAAATTAACCACATTGAGAGTATGAACACACTGGAGTGTTTTCTTTAAAATATCATAATGAAAGGCCATGCCCCACAATTTCTCTTAAAAAAGAAAAGCATACTTCTTGTTAGAATCACCTTATGATTCTCTGTGTTTTTCAATAGATGCTTCATTTTCTTCAAAGAGGAATATTCATAGTCAATTGGTTAGAACTTCTGTGTGTTCACCAGGGAAGAGTTTATCTCAAAACCATAGGACTAGATCTGATCTTGTACTTACGTGAAAGTCATCAATACTCTTTGTTTGGGGTTTTTGTCTCTTTTCTGCTGACCCTGTGAAATTGTTCCTGAGAGCTGAATGAGAATTAGAATGGCAGTTAACTACTTATTAAAAGTCTCTAAGGAGGGTTTTATGATTTACTCTGAAACATGGGTTAATCGCAAGGTTCCAAAGCGTATAGGGACATTCTTTTCAAATCATTCAGCTACCTGATTTTGAGGAGTCATTGGTGCTTGGTGAGGGGCAGTCCAGAAGTTCATGTATTGAGAGGACTGAGCACGGGGAGGACAGGGGCTCATGGTAGCCTACGATGATGCTTGGTTGAGGCTTCAGTCAGTGAGCTTGGGGAAAAAAAGAAAAAAAGCATTACGCAAACAGAGGAAACCCTAAAGCATTGCTTGTAAATTACTTGTTGCCCATTTAGTTCAGGCAGTGATGTATACTCCCAGAAGCACGATGTGCACACAAAGCTATCGGTATTAGTAACGAAGTACAAACTATAATGTGACTATTTGGTCACATTGCTGCTTCTCACATGACTAAGGACAACATTTTGGACATTGGGTTAATAGTTTTCAAAAGTATGATGTCAGAAGTCAGTGTCTTTTTGAAAGGTGTGGCTCCCCACCCCGCAGATCTTCCATTTGCCATTCTACAAACGTGTCTGTCTCCCTTTTAAGACAGATTGGCTGAACTAATTAAATTCACTAGAGGTTCATTCTCTCCAAATGCTCAGCAGAAACAATTGAGTCATTTGACATTTCTGGAAGGAGGGCATGGTTTCAAATCCATAAAGCTACACATAACGAGGGGAAAGGATGGGAAGGAATAAGAAGACAGTCTAACATTGACACAAGGGCTTTCTGCTGAGCCTGGGAGAGCTGGGCTGCTGGTCCAATCCTGACTGCAGGGGCAGCACTCGGGCTGTCAGGCGGCAATGTGCCGGTGAAGACTATGGTTGAAGCAACCACAGAGGGTCTGGAAGCCTCAAATGTCTAGTGGTGGTTCTGGCATGATGGCCTCTGACCCTGGTCCAAAGTTAAACCTTCTTTGGAAAAAAAAGGAAAAAAAGCATTACCCAAACAGAGGAAACCCTAAAGTATTGCTTGTAAATTACTTGTTGCCTGTTTGTTTCAGGCAGTGATGTATACTCCCAGAAGCATGATGTGTACACAAAGCTATTGGTATTAGTAACAAAGTACAAAGTATGATGTGAATATTTGGACACATTGCTGCTTCTCACATGACTAAGGAAAACATTTTGGACATACTTCTCCATCTTTATGATTTGTCAGTAACATACTTTAAATGGACAGCATAACTCTGCAGGCTAATTGAAGCTAAATCTCCTGACAGCAGTCATATATCCTTCCTTCCCAATCTCTGAGCATTTAAGAGTTGTGCTATACGATATAATTTTAAAAGCTAGTTTCGAGAGACACTCTAGAATATTTACATAGAATGTTAAATTTTTTCATCAACATAGTTACGAAAGTGAGTATTTCTCTGAAATAACTTGAGTCATTAGTCATGTTTCTAAACCACCCAGAACACTACTTCGCACCTGGAAGTTGACTTTAAAAACATGAAATCACATGTAATGATTACACAAATATAAATCCTATAACCTGAAAAATTCAGGACATTTTAAAATGACTTTTTTGATTTATATTCTTGTCATTCAGATGTCTCATTCTGTTTCCATATTTGGCCCTTTAATAAAAGTCAGTCATGCCCCTCTACATTCATTCGTGTGATAGGTGAATCTTTAACGTAAACGACTGTCTTCTATCACTTGTGGATTTATTTCAATCTCTTTTCCCATCTGTCTCTCTACAATGCATGAATTCTATGTTCCTAATTCCCAAAAAGCAACCAGCACGGTTTTAAACTATGTTGCTAGCCAGCTCAAGTTGTCTTTCAGATGATTTGATTAAAAACTACAAAAGAACTACTTTCAACAAAAGCTTCTTATAGTGGAACGCAAACATTTGTGAAGTGGGTTTGCAGTACTTACCCTGCATTCACAGCTTTAGAGGGAAATATATGCGGAGAGGAATTAATCACAAACTAAATCCCACCCCTAGGCCTCCTCATACATCTATCAAGGAGGTTTACATGTGCAGTGGCTTTTCTACAATCGAATCTTAGTTACACATCCCTGTTTTCAATATCTCATAAGAAAGGCAAGAGATGTTTATTTACTGAAGATATAAGAAGAAAAACAGCAATGTTGAGTCAATATTAAAATCATCATAACAAGATAACCCCAAAAAACAAGGCTTATTCATAAATCCTAGTCATAGAGACTTACCCTTCTGCGAGCTTGTTCTTAAAATTAATCATATTGTGATATGCAAATGAAGAGGCTGCCCTTTTTTGACATTTGAATAATAATTTGGTAGGTCTGGGATATTTGCATCCACCTTATTATTTACACACTCTTAAAGTTTGGATGTTTTCCGCTTTGGATGGCATAGCTCTGAAAGCAGTTTTTCTCTAATCTGGGAAATAAAACAAACGGTGCTTATTAAAAGTGAACTTTTATGCCTAAAGCTTTAAATTCACAAATCCTTGTAGCACACAAACTACAAACAGTTCTGGGCTTTGTTAGTAACACATGCTATCCTGGGGGACAGAGGCAGGAGAGCGCTTCCGTGATTGAGCACAGCCTTGTGAAGAAATGGCGGTATTAGAGACTTTTTTTCCTCTAACACTTCTAAGGAGTAACTTACAGCTTTTTGCCATAAGAATGTTGTGCTGTTGAATGAAACAGCGTGTATAAGGTGATGTCCTAGCGGCAGTCGCAACGTTCAGTTTCTGCCACGTTTTTTCGCCGTTGTGCATAACTCAGCAGAGCACAGAGGAAGTGCTCCCTGGCTTACCAGAATTTGAACTTGAATTCTCTGATCTAGATAATTTTAGATACTTTGATTTCATTATAGAAATTCCTAGACTACTTGTGGGATAAAACAAATGCTAAGACCATATTGAGTTTCATCGAGCTGAATTAGCAGAAAATAAAGATAAAATGCCTTTCTATTTAAGCACACGATGATGTTTTAATTGTTACAGCATTTGGCATGCCTAATGTATACAATTCTTGACATTCATACAATAACAAAAGAAGGTTGTTTGGGATTTTTCTTTTATTTCCTAGTGTCTCCTTTCCTCTCTAGGATTTCTCCCACCCCCATCCCAGCCCTGGCTTTTAGCTCTCCTTTCATTTCTCCATTTTTCTATAAGGAAAAAAAACTCCAGGCAGCAAAGGGATATATGTAAAAATACCTCATTTCGATGTAGAGAGGCCAAGGCTGCTTATTACCTAGCTATGATGAACAGACCACCACGGTTGTGACAACTGATGTAGATGCCTCCAGGGTAAAACAAAGGTTTACATATTACACAAGCAATTTAACTGTTTTCTAAACAGATTGCCAAGACAGTGGGAGTTGGCAGCCCACACTGTGTTTTAGGTTTTGGAGACTTGGATTAGAAGTCACTGCTGATTACGAACCTTTTTATTTGTCTTCTGTGAACTACAAGCAACCTAGTAACCCAGCAAAGAATTCTTCACAGCACTTAAACTTGTCTTCCTAGCTTCCCCAGATTACATACACAAATCACTTGACAAAAGTGGTGTAAGGGTCTTGCGTATAGATAACCACACAAGACAATTGTCTTGTTCTAACCCTTAAAGAGTTCCGCAAAGTGAAATGTTTTATAATCCTTTTTGTGCAGTAGGCAAGGAAGAAAAGAAAAGAGTTTGGGCAAAGATTATCCAGGAGAAAGAAAGAGACTCTTTTGGGGGTTCCAGTTGAAACACAATAAAGAACATAATTAACTTCACAATTCTTTGTGTTTTTCATTTGACTGCAGGGAGGAGATGAAAGAGGACTGCTAAGCCTTGCATTCCATCCCAATTACAAGAAAAATGGAAAGCTCTATGTGTCTTATACCACCAACCAAGAACGGTGGGCTATGGGGCCTCATGACCATATTCTCAGAGTTGTGGAATACACAGTATCCAGGTACCACTAAAAGACATTTCATCTTATTTTCTCATTATCTCTTTATAATTTTTTGTTTAAAAGTTACAAATAATTAACCATCAGGTGGCAATAATTAAACCCCAATCTCCATCTGGCTTAAAATCCTGTGTGTGTCTTTAAGGAAAATTGCGAAAAATGGTAGCTTTGCACTTCTCCACAATTCTCTTTCAACTTAAAGGCTACACTTTGGAAACCTGGAGACTAACACAATTTTTCAGTAATTTCTATTGGCTACATTTTTCAGTATGTTTGCTTATTTACGTGCCACGTGTTTGCTTCCCCCTTTGTGCCCTATTTACTTTCCGTGGGTTCACCTTACGTCTTTCTCAATCATGGTTTGTTTCCTCCCCACCACCTAGAAAAAATCCCCACCAAGTTGATTTGAGAACGGCCAGAGTATTTCTTGAGGTCGCAGAACTCCACAGAAAGCATCTGGGAGGACAGCTGCTCTTCGGTCCTGACAGCTTTCTGTACATCATCCTCGGTGACGGGATGATCACGCTGGATGACATGGAAGAAATGGATGGGTTAAGGTAAAAAAATCCAACAAAACAACAGATGCCCCTTGATGGTAAAATGTTTTAAGTGAGTTATATCACTTATGTCTTTGAATGATATCACCTCAGTTAAATATTCAACTTTTATTATCAGCATCTGCCTTTATAACATGAAGAGGAATTCAAATACATATGCTGTTATAGTATTTTTGAAAGTCGCTCTACTGAGATGTCCTGAAACGAGTTCCTGCTGTGGGGTTTGTGCAGTAGCTGCCCTGCACATCCCTGCTGCCTTCGACACTCTACCTAATGGACCAGCATTGTCCAGCGGAGCTTCCTGGGGGACGTTAAATATGTGGTTTGGCAAAAAAAAAACCATTTTAGAGGACGGATACCAAAAGCAGCGCACCACCAAGGCTGCAGCCTTCAGCCACCGTCGAGCTGTGTCTCGGTGCTGCCACGTGTCTGAAGCCAAACTGCCCCTGGTTTCATTTCCCACGATATGGAATTTGGAACTTTAATAATTTTGTCTCAAATAGGGGGCGGGGGGGTGGTTTTTTAGCCATAGGGCAACTTCCCTGAATTGAGTGTAGGCGCAATACGTAACAAAAACGGAAAGCACTTACGTTGTCCTCCGATTCCTCAGCGACTTCACAGGTTCCGTGCTCCGTCTGGACGTGGATACTGCCATGTGCCACGTGCCTTATTCCATACCCAGGAGCAACCCGCACTTCAACAGCACCAACCAGCCCCCGGAAGTGTTTGCCCACGGCCTCCACGATCCAGGCAGGTGAGAACACAAGCCCGTCCTCCCTCCTGCCTTACAGCAGGGCCGGGATTCGCAAAGTGGGGAAAGAAGGAGGGTTTCCGGGCGCGGAGCAGCTAAGAGTGGTATCCAAGGTTATGCCTCTAAAATTACACTGGTTCATTATCTTACCCAGTATTTTGCCCTCTTTCTTCTATTAATGTGTGAAGCAGACGGAGAAGGCAGATTAGACAAGGCAGAGGACAAGTTCACAGAGAAATATCGCCTTAACATTTTGGAGAGTTATTATTGGATAAACACTGGTGGACAGGTGTCATGATGAAGACTTTAATCTGAACAGTTCAGACAGATAACAAACTTGGTTTCCTTAAACCGCTCTAAATGTTAATTTCCTTATAAATACCTTAAATGAGGATGGTAATAGCCACCTTGCAAGGATGCTGTAATGATTAAATACAGATCTATAAGTGAAGAATCAAATAGAGTATCTGACACACGTGATGGATTTTAAATAAATCATGGTTCTTATTATCATAGCTTCACTTAACAGGTGATGACACAGTGTCATTTGGAAGGAATTGAGCTAAATGTTAACATTTCTTTACTTGCAAGAAATTACAAATACTGAAGGAATTCAGACTGACTGTTTACTACAATGAACCATAAAGAAAGGACCGCTAAGAAGAATGTAGAATGAGACATTTGGGGTATACTTGAAAAATGCTAGGAAGTGTAATATAGCAATTCTATGATGAAAGCTTTATCTAATCTGTGGTCTGTTACTCATACTAAGGGGTATCTGGCCACATTTATTCGTTTACTAGTTATTATTGCTATTTAATATTTATTGAGTGTTCACTACATGCAAGGTGAGTATTTCTCGAACTTCTTCTTTTTATAATCCCTCCTGCCCTTCATCTCCCTTCCATCAAAGTCCAAGTCTACAGTTCATTTCCTTTTTGGCATCTCAGCAGATCTTAAAATCTGGGCGACAGGGACTCCTTAAGGTGGGTTCAGGAAGTGGATGAAACTGTCACATTCCATTCCTAGAGCTCAGAACCCGGCAGATACCACCACAAAGCAGCACTTTGAAGTCGAGCAGCCTGAGTCACCACAATCCCACTGGAGCCTTCATGCAACCTTCCCGGGGGGTCCCGACCCTCAGTGTGAAAACACAGGGCGAGGTGCCTTACAGACCTTACGTGTGGCAGGACGCCTGTGCTGTGGCGTCTCACCTCTTCCCGTGATAGAGGGCTGAACAGTCTGCCTCCCTCCAAGAGTATTTCAAGCAAAGGAGGATTTAATAAAGCAGAAAGGGAGCTAAAATCATTATTGGCTAAAAGTAAAGCTGGCTCTTATTAAGCACCTTGGTGCAGAGTAGCAAACCACGTGTCATGTGCCCATCATCTGATCGGTAACTGTCAGCCGCCACTCTGAAGTAGCTGGCATCAGGCACCTCCCCCTGCCTTTTTTTAGACTTTAATCTTTAGATCAGTTTTCAGTTCACAGCAAAATGGAGCAGAAAGCACAGAGATTTCCCTGCCTCCTCACATACATAACCTCCCCCACCCAAGTGGTACATTTGTTACAATTGATGACCCTACACTGACACATCATTACCACCCAAAGACCATACTTTACGTAGGGTTCCCTCCTAGGGTTGTACATCCTATAGGTTTGGACACAGGTATAATGACATGGATCCACCCTTATAGTATCACACTGAGAAGTTTCACTGTCTGCGCTCTATTTTATATGAGACTAAAGTTTAAAAAGGCCAAGTGGTTCTTGGTGGATTTGATATTCAGTCAGAGCTAGACCTCATGGTCTCCAGCAACTCCACCTTTGGGAGACCTGGCCAAAGGTCTCTTTGCTCTTTCTTTGTTAGAAACACAAAGCTTTTTTGGTCAGAGTTTCTCCATTTTCAAAAGAAAAGCGGTACAGGAAAAATTTCTCACCCTGCATGGACTTGGTTCCACCTTAAGTCACAGCAGGCCTGTGTCAGGATCCCTGCCAGACGTTGTATTCTGCGAATCATTGAATTAATGAGGACAAGAGAGTGACTGCGGCCACAGAACCACTAACCCACCTTCGGCAGGTCAGGCTAATATGAATAGGATCATTTGGAGTCAAAGGGTTTTGTTTCACTGTTGTTGTTGCTTAAGTAATTGCTGCATGTGACTCTTATGTCTCTTAAGCCCCAGAATCTACTCTCAGATTTTCTTTTTAATTTTGTAATTTATTTAATAGCCCCAATGAATTTGTTTTTGTCATTAGTGTATGTTATTGGCCTAAAACAGTGATTCTCAATGGGATGACTTTGCCCCCAGAGCACATTTGGCAATATCTAGAAGCATTTTTGGGTTTCACAAATTGGAAGGAGGAGATCATGCTACTGACACCGAGTGTATGGAGATCAGAGATGCCGCTAAATATCCTATAGTGCTCAGAACAACCCCCTCTTCCCCCCCAAAAGAGAGAACTATCTGGCCCCAAAGGTCAATAATGCCAAGCTTGAGAAACCTAAATACAGTGCAAGACTGTTTTCCAAATTTGTGAGAACTTCAAAAATGTTATTCAACTTCATTCTTCCCCCAACCCAAACTCCCCATACCTAGTCACTCATTGACTTCAACATTCAACAAATATTGAGCCCCTCTTATATTCCTGGGTTTGAACTAAGGAGTAGAAATACAGTGATAAAGAGGTCGGAAGTGGTTCCTGTCCCCATGGACTTTACAGTCAGTGGCTTAAGTCACAGAAATATTCTGGCCCCAGACTGGGGGGTGAATACAAAGTCAGAGTCCAGGTGAAAGACTCAATGGTTGTGGAGATCAGCTTTATCTTATTCCTTGAACTGGAGTGCATGCTTTCCTTCATTAGAGCAGTCCACACTTTAGAACGTAGTGATTCTATGTAAGAAACACAAAACTAATACTATAACTATTACAGGTTATCCGTGACTTATGATGGGGTTAAGTCCCGATGAAGCCATCATCAGTTGAAAATACCGTTAAGTCGAAAATGCACTTAATGGTCCTCACCTACCGAACATCATAGCTTAGTCTAGCCCACCTTAAACGTGCTCAGAACACTCATACCGGCCTACAGTTGGGCAGAATCTTCTAACACAGAGCCTATCTGATGTTGAATATCTCATGTCATTTATTGAGTACTGTACTGAAAGTGGAAAGCAGAATTGTTGCAGGGGTGCGGAATCAGTGTCAGTGTATTGTTGTTTCCCCTCGTGATGGAGTGGCTGACCGGGAGCTGCAGCTGCCACTGCCCAGCATCATGAGAGAGTATTGTACCACATGTCCTTAGCCCGGGAAAAGATGAAAATTCACAATTGGAAGTATAGTGTCTACTGCATGTGTACCACTTTCACAGCATCATAAGCTGAATCATCATTAAGTTGGGGACCAAGGGTTCTTGGTGTCGCACGTGTTGCAGATGTGAATTGATGGTGCTGCCATTCTTACCCTTATACTTTACCAGTGTATTATACATGTGCTATTCCTTAACAACAGACTAACAAATGTTCTGAGTCAGTGTGCACATTCATAATGGAGGTAGATACCAAGAGAAATTAAGAAATACACTCCAGAGATCATTAAACTTCAGCAGAGTAAGCAAACAGGATGTTTCCTTCGGTGGTTTTTAGAGGTTCCAAACTAAATCGCCCGTAGGATCCTTGCCAGCCCACAAAGGATTCCTATGTCAGGAATCTCTGGTCTGAGCTTAGAAGATACCCCGGTTGGAATTCATGGGTATCACCCCCATTTTGTCGCAGATGTGCTGTGGATCGACACCCCACTGACATAAACATCAATTTAACAATACTTTGCTCAGACTCCAATGGAAAGAACAGATCATCCACCAGAATCCTACAGATAATTAAGGGAAAAGATTATGGTAAGTAGAGCATAATTTGTTGATTTGGCTTTCGTTTGGGCTTTGTTTTATTTTAATATATTAATTGAAGAGAAAAGGATTTCTGCAAAATGAGCATTTGGGAAAGCATCAAAATACTGGCCTAACCATGGTGAGGGCGTCAATTGCTCACTTTTTAAAGGTCCAGTGACTCTTACAAGCTCTAGGGGTTCCATGTGGGTAATTACCTTTCCCATGGATTGAATGGTGCTCTGTAGGTCCAAAAAATTTAATGGACCTTCAAAAGTTAGCAGTTTATATTTTGCTCATCTGAGAATCGAGATGAATACCTTCTATTTATTTAATATATAAGGGAGAACTTGTCTTAACATCTTATATACAGAGGGAAAAAAACAAGTGTTGAAGGTAAGAAATTTCTCAATACCCAACGTACTAGTCTCAGCAATTAGGAAAATTATAAGTGTTTCAAATAAGAATGTATTTTTAAAAGGTGTTTATTTTAGAGAAAACAAAGTAATAGACTTATAAAAACATGGCTTATTTACCCAAGTCATGAAGATGGAATGTTTAGATCTTATTTTTAATAACATGATTACTAGAGTATTTAGAGATACATATTAAAATATAAGGTTAATATTTTTCAGTGTTTTGTATATGCTCCTTTTAGAGGAAACAATATATCAAATATGATTATGATTCAGGGAATATAGTAGATGAAGATTATTAAATTGTTGGCTTCTTCTATTTATTCATTCAATACGGATATTTACTTAGTACCAGGAATGAAGCAGCTGTGTTGGTTCATGTGGTATTCAGTTATTTTACTTTTTTTTTTTCAGGTATTCATGTATGTGTGTGTGCATCTTATAACAGCCAAACCAAAGAATAATGTGGTTAGAAAAAAAATCTAATGAGTCACTAGCTTGTGGGAATTTTGGTTATATTTGTAGATTAAATTCTGCAATCACATTAATTGGGATTCAGCTGAAACTGGTTATAATATTGATGGCCTTACATTTATGTATTAAACACACAGCCACAGAATCCTTTAACAATGTGTATATATATAGATATATATACACACACACACATATATGCGCATACATGTATAATTTTATTTGTTAATTATACCTCAATAAATCAGGAAAAAAAAAAAGCAAATAGCCACATCCACAACACTTACTACCTGCCAGCTCCCGCAGTAAGCACTTGGCAAACTTCACTCATTTCATTTACAGAGAAACCCTATGTGGTAGGCACTCTTATTGGCCACATTGTACAAATGAGGGAACTGAGACACAGAAAGGTTCACTGTCACACCACGTAAAGTGACAGGATCTGGATTTGAACCTGACTCCAGAGTTCATGACCTTAGTCTTTCAGTTATGCTGCCTCTCAGTATCCTGGTTATTTAAAACATATCTGTTCTACTTTTTATAATATCGTATTCACCATAATCACATGGGGTGGGGGAAGGACTTTAGAATGACTGTCTTTACACAGAAGTTTTTGCCTAAAATACTTCCTGTTGATAGTGACTTATTTAAGTACGTAATAAGTAATTTTCAGATTAATTTGCAGCTGACTTTGTATCTTTTCCATTGCAACTGGCATCCCTGTATTCAAGTACATAACGACATGCCTGGAAAGACTGAGATACATGTCTATCCACATGTAATTCTGAAGGAATGACTGAAATAGACTTTGCCAACCACATAACTCTATAAACAGAACTCTTAAGACATTTTAAATGAAGATATTACTTGACTAAGTGACAGTGTTTTAAAATATGCAACAAATGTGGTTTTGAAGACCTTTTATGTACCATACCTTTATTTTCTTTAAAGTTTGAACTTTTAAACATTTTATAAAATTTGAGAGGCCTGGCTCAGTTTAGTAGGCATATGCAAAAGCATTTCTACAAAAAATTCAATATTCAAAAAATTAAGTATTTTTTTAAGTATTTTAGTTCTAAAGTCCATGATTTTGCAAAATACCAGATTCTAATGTCATTGAAAATTTTATACATCTTGGCAGTTATAATAACAACAAGCATTTGCAGAGCATTTTTATTTCATTCCGCTATGCGTAGAAGCCCTTTACATTATATTTAATTACATTATATTTAAGAAAATGGGGTAATTATTTTCACTAAATATCTACAACAAGTATCCATCTTACGCATCATGGAACACATTTCAGAGTTAAATTACTGCAATAATTGTGGTGTGGCCTACATGACTTTTCCTTTATGAAAATACATTTCATTTGATCTAATGTTATGTTTATTTATTTCCAGAAAGTGAGCCATCACTTTTAGAATTCAAGCCATTCAGTAATGGTCCTTTGGTTGGTGGATTTGTTTACCGAGGCTGCCAGTCGGAAAGACTCTATGGAAGCTACGTGTTTGGAGATCGTAATGGGTAGGTTTCCTGATACCACAGTTTGATAGATCAAATGACATATCCATTGATTATTGGGCAAACCATCATAAAATATTTAAATGATTGCCTCCTTTTAGAAGTCAGGTGTGGGACACACATAAATATTATTATTTACTTTTAGTTCCACCATGTTTGGTGGGATAATTCAAGAACTTCTTAAAAGATGCTTTTTAAACAGACTTGATCAAATTCATAAAATAATTTTTAAGAGCAAAGAGGTCTTCAGATAGACATTTCATATTATTTAGAGTCTTCCCTTCATCCTTAACATAAATTCACCATGATCATGAGTAAATTGAAAACTGTGGTTTTATGTGAGTTGTATAAATATTTTAAAAATTATCTGGAAGGCTAAGAATTTTTGCTTTTGCCAAACTTTTGGGACTTTTGGCAACAGACCTTAATTTGTCTCTATTCATAGGAATGCTACAAAATTAAATTTTAGCCTAAAGTTTAGAGGTCACATTGTTGATAATTATAAGAAACTCTGTGATGAAACCCAAAATAATCTTGTTCCCCAAGTCACTGGCATTCAGGCCATATGGCAGAGCTGATATGCTTGGTCGCTGAAAGGAACTAAAAAAGAGTACTGACCCCATGATCTTCCCCCATCCCTCTCTCTGATTAATAGCACAGCATGGAGTCTAGTCCTGGAGAGGAAGTATCATTCTCTGGATGAAGGGGAGGGCTTTTCTCAGACTCAGGTACTTTTAGTACCCCGCCTCCAAACAAAATATTATCTTAAGTACTTTCTCTTCACATGGGAATTTCGGCGTATTCACACAGATTATGGGCTATA